>NW_011889075.1:1663314-1697000 GCF_000151845.1 Pteropus vampyrus | reverse complement strand
TGTATTGTATAACTGTGTAGTATCATTTGGGTACTGGATTTATTGGGGTTATTACTTCGTAAGTTATATAAATGTCTGATCACTGTTTTGTATACCCGAAACTAATACTATAATGTATGTCAACTATAATTAAAAAAATAAAAATATAAAAAAAAATTAAAGTTACATGCAAACACAAGCTCATGGGGTGCCTTTGCACACTGCTTGTATAGTCTTCTATCAGATGACCTACTTGTTGGAGACTGTAAATCTTGGAAGTTCAGGAATCTGCTGAGCTTGGTCCATTTAATGCTTAACACACATAGCTCTACAGCCATATTTAAGGAGGGTTCATCTGTGGTGACTATAGTAAGTTTATCCTGGCCATTCCCCAAAGGGCAGCGGGAATCTCAGCCCATCTAGGAAGTGTTAAATGATAGGCTGTCTGAGATAACCAGGCGTCTTTAAAGCTATCACTTGTAGGGGCGTATATGTCCGGGTTTGTGTAGTGTTCTTTAGATCTCGCAGTATCACAAGGTACTCTTGGTCTTATCAACGACTCCTCAGAGCATCACCAACATGAAAAGAGGAGCATTCCCAAAAGCTCTTGGCATTTCTTTTAAGACGAAATACATCAGTATTAAAAAACAAACTATAAAACATTCATGAAAGTTTCTGGAGTTCCTTTTCAGAATTGCTTTGAAGCTGACTTAACATTGTTGCATTTATTACAGTCACTCTGCAGTTCAACTTGCTTTATAGGTTTTTAATCTTGGGTTCACATATGTGTTTTAAGATGATATAGCATTACATGAAGTTTTGGTCTTTATAAAAATCAAATGCAGTCCTCAGACCCATGTGCATGCCACATGGCAATATTAGGATGAAGAAAGTGTTTCTACTTGTAAACAAATATATTCGTGAGTATTTGATATGTGATTTGCATGTTGAGTTTCTTTCTAGGTTTGTTGTATTTCTACATGCACAGAGAAGAATAATGAAACATCATGGTCTCATTGCACCCTACTCTTTGATGCTATTCTTTGAAATTTTATTTTAAGCCCCTGAAGCTGTCCTTAAATGCTCTTACCCTGACTGCCAGTTTCAAATACTATGAAGCTAGGATTCCAAATGTGTTTATCATTTCTTGATTGAATATTTTCAAAAGCTGACATGTCCTAGAATTTCTCTCAAGTAGGTGTTAGCAAATACTAATATTGATTAGAAGACAAAAAATAAAACTATTTTATGCCTGCTTGCATAACAAAAAAATTAAGGCTGCAAGTCAATCTGGTACACCAATTGCACCGAGAGGAGTTTTCAGTTTTTGGTTTTTCTTTCAGGTATAGATCTGCTCCTGTGAGCTTGCAGAGAAGTCTTTAAAGTTTTCATTTTTACTGCCCTGGTACTGTTTATGTCTTAGAATATAAAACAACTTAAACATTGTGGAATCGTATTAGTAATACTGCTGACTTTGCTAAAGCTTTGCCCAGCAGAGAGTAGGAACTTACCTTCTTTAAGTCCTCCATGCTTCCATTTGTAACTGTATATCAGATGCTTACAATGTGCTCCTCCAGACACTGGGCACGGAGTGGGTGAAGATGGAGTGCCTGCCTTCATGAGCTTACTCCTCAGCTTGTTGCTCACAGTAAGTCATGGGCAGTGCGAGGGTACTCACGGGAAGGGGAATAGTGGGTTGTTCAAAATGTGATTCCCATTAGTACAGGCGAATCGAAGTTCTGTGTATGTGAAAAGCTGTCTTGCTTTATTTAAAGCAACTCACCTGCCTCTCCTTCCTCTTAAAGTGAATGATAGCAATCAAGGTTAAAGAGTAAATTAATAAATTTACTTGAATAAAAGCAAGTGCTTTTACATTTCAAAAAAATAAATGCCTAAGTGGGAGGCAATGTCAAAGATGAGAGGTATATGGAAATTTGGAGGGGAAGACAGTAATTATATAAAAGAACATGCAATTATTGAATTAGAGATATGACATGGGAAACGTCCCCATCTAAGTAATGACCAGTGTGTGCTTGTGTGAAGACTATTCCGTGATTGACATAAAGTGGTAGCAGGACTTCCCTCTCAGGCTATTAGTGGATGATGATCATACTTGGTTTTTATTGTCAAGTTACTGTTATGCTCTCTGAGGTATGAAGTGATATTAATGGCCATTTTCAATGAGAAATAACACTTTATAGCGTTGCTATCATTTAAACATATTAAAATGTGTTGTAATGGGAAAGAACACCCTGGGGGAGAGAGATGAAAACTTAGGAGTTTAATTTGAAATGCAGTTGGGAAATTATTTGGACAGCAGAGAAAAGCTTTAGGGCAAAATTTCAATAAAAAACATGTTATTTTCTAAACTATTCATGAAGGAGGAGAGTCTGCTTTTCATGTACCTGGACTTAATTATGGGCAGAAAAAAAATGTTTGGCTAATTGTAATCACTCATCCGTATTAATTCAAAAACAAAATAAAAAAAGTTATTGATGATAGTTGTTTAGGAAAAACATAATTTATTTTTTGACTGTAAGCTTTTAGATATTATAACCACATTCTTAGTTTTTCTAACTTGCTCCTTTCATGGAAACTGTTTTTTTTGCACTGTCGTTGTGGGGGGTTATGTCCTAGTTACTGTAATACTTACTTTTATCAAGGTTCAGTATTGTCCTTATTATTCTCCAGAGAGCTAATCAGTTAAAGGCATTTTCTTCTCCATTTCTGATTTTAGCCTGATGCTTTATTCTTCGTAGTGAAATATTATCTAACTATGTAACAGGAAAGAATTAGAACTTCTCAAATATAGTAACACATTTTTATAGTTTGCTCTAAAACTCTGTTAATCAGTTGGTAACCTTCTCCTAGCTGGATTTCTACTTTTCCTCTCATTTTTTAGAGTTTTTATTCACCCACTGATCCAGTATTTACAGGGCCTAAAAGAGTCACACTGTGCTCAATGGAGAGAGTGGCAGCTGCCATGCCTGTCAGCTCCCTCATCTCCCCACTATGTACTGATTAGGGGCTTTCTGGATCAAGTACAAAGCCAGTTTGACAGAAACCATGAGCCGTGTTTGAGGCCTGAGTTCCAGAGGCAGTGCTGACCCATTTACGCCTTGGTGTCAGGCCGTCTGGGTACATGGGGGCTCCAACTGGTTGTCTTGGTCTTGCTGTCCCCACCGCCTTGTAGAGGCTGAGGAAGCCGTGGCAAGGAGAGCTGAGTGGCGCCAGGTTCCTTACTTCGGCCCTGTCTTTGCTGTCCCTAAGAGGAGGGAGGGACGTGACACTGAGGGTTTGGACAGAGGCTTCTCAGTGCTCCAGGCTCCAGGGACAGAGCCCAGGAGTCCGTTGCCAGGGCTGCTATTTCTATGCTTTTAAAACTGGGTTTCATAATATCTTAGTGAGAATACATGTTTACAAAAAAGTCTTAGTTGCTTTTAGTGGCAACATTGAGTCTACAATCCCATTATCTTGGTTCTTCATTAATGTAATTTTCAGTAAATCACACACTCTGCTTGTCTGACACCCTTCTTGGAAAATTAGATGAGCAACCTAGCACCACAAGGAAACTTAGCGTAATATACAGGCTTACTTATTCTGCAAATAAATTTCTTAAAATTCATAAACTATGTCAGAAGTTGAATTCCAATTTCCTTGTCACCAAGAAGGCTATTGCACGAGCTGAGCTCTATATACCGAACAAGTGTCTGATTGTCGTCAGGTTAGATTTAATGTGGCCACATGCAAAGACTTCATCATTGTCGTCATGTCCCCTAAGTGACGTCCTCCAGAAAGTGGAGTCAGACTGTCAAGGGGGTACATCTTTCATTCTTATTCTGAAGATTTGTTCTTGAAATAAGCTGCCAGGAAAAATTCCAGGATTCCACGTACACTTAGCATGCTTGGAACCTTGACAACGACTCACCTCTTTGGCCACCCTTGGCGCCATGTCAGCCAGTGCCAGCTGAGCTGTGGCATCAGAGAATAAGCTTGCATTCATGTCATAGCAGTCAGAAAATGGTTGGAGTGCAGAGCTGAGCCTTTGGGACTGAGCTGCTACTGTATGAAGCAGTTTTAAAATATTAAGCTTGGTAAACTCCTATGGAGCTGGGTAGAGACTTTGTGTCTTTTGGATCCCTCCACGTTTTATGGTTTTCCGGCTGCAGGGCATGCTTAGGCACTGACATGTGTAGCTGGTAGGCCTGACTCTGGAAACCCCCCAAAACATAGAAATGGTTCTGAATTTTGTTTGTTTGTCTCAGTTGAATATCCAGTCACTGTGGACAGCTTTGCAATGATTTGCTCTCTAAAAAAATGATGCAGGCAGTGAGTGGAATAAAAGTCTGAAACACATTCACACACACACACACACACACGCACACACACACACAATCCACATATACATCTCTTCTCGTGGAGTCTTTTGTATGTTCTGTAATTCTTTTTTAGATTAACATGAAATATTATGTTATTTTAAAATGTGGAGCAGTTCAGGAGGTTCCAGTAGTACTATATTTATAAATGTCAAAGCACAAACACAGAATTGGAGATGGTCTTTGGGCTCATTTAACTTACTTATTTTATATTTGTTTGTAATGAACACTTTAATATATTTAGACTATATAAGACTGTAATATACAGACAATGTCTTGTTTACTCACTGTATAGACATTCCTTGAGCTCTTTCATATCCCCAGCTTTCTTGAGATATAATTAACATAGAACTTTGTGTAAGTCTAAGGTGTGCAACGATTTGATACATGTATGTAGTGTGTAATGATTACGCTAAGGTTAGGAAACATCCTTTACCTCACAGAGTTACTTTTTTTGTGTGTGTGTGAGAACATTTAAGATTTACTTAGCAACTTTCACATATATAATATAGTATTGTTAACTGTGATCACCATCTTATACGTTAGATCCCTAGAAATTTCTCATCTTATCACTGAAAGTTTGTATTCTTTCACCCCTTCTCCCACTCCCCAGCCTCTGCAACCACCAGTCAATTCTGTTTCTGTGAGTTCTACTTTTGTACATTTCATATATGTGAGATCATACATTACTTTCTTTCTCTGACTTATTTCAGTTAGTGTAATGCCCTCAAGTTTCACCCATATTTGTGCAAATGGCATGATTTCCTTCTTTCTCATGGCTGAATAATATTCCATTGGACATACATATCATATTTTTTTCATTTATCCATTAACAGACACTTAAGTTGTTTCTATATCTTGGCTATTATAAATAATGCTGTAATGAACATGGGAGTACAGATCGCTCTTTGAAATATTAGTTTCATTTCCTTTGGATAAATACTCAGAAGTGGAATTGTTGGATATGGTAATTCTATTTTTATTTTTTTGAGGAAATTTCATACTGTTTTCCATAGTAGCTGCACCAATTTGCAGTCCCACAAACAGCTCACAAGGATTCCCCTTTTTCTTCATCTTCATCAACACTTATTATTATTACTATTTTTAATGAACAAATGTGAGATATCATCTCATCGTGGTTATGGTGTGCATCTCCCTGATGATTAATGATGTTGAGCACTTTTCCATGTACCTGTTGCCCACCTGTATATCTTCTTTGGAAAAGGTCTATTCATGTCCTTAGCCTATTTTTAAATCAGGTTATTTCTTGTTATTGAGTTGTTTAAATTCCTTGTATGGTTTAGATATTAACCTCTTAATCAGATATATGGTTTGCAGATATTTTCTCTCATTCTGTATGTTGCCTTTTCATTTTGTTGATTGTTTCTTTTGCTGTGTAGAAGCTTTTTAATTTGGTGTAGTCTCGTTTGTTTGTTTGTTTTTTGGTTACTTGTGGTGTCATATCCCAAAAAACTGTTGCCAAGACCCATGTCAAGGAGCTTTTCCCTTATGTTTTCTTCTAGTAGTTTTACTGTTTCAGGTCTTAAATTTAAGTCTTCATTCTACTTTGAGTTAATTTTTGTGAGTGGTGTAAAGTCGGAGTCTGATTTTATATTTTTTGCATGTGAATATGTAGTTTTGCCAGCACCATTTATTGAAGAGACTGCCTATTCTTCATTATGTATTCTTGACTCCCTTGTCAAATGTTAGTTTGTATGTATATATGGGGGTTTAATTCTAAACTCTTCATTCTGTTTCATTAGTCTATGTGTCTGTTTTTATGTGGGTACTTTACTGTTTTGATTACTATAGCTTTGTAATCTAGTTGCAAATAAAGAAGTGTGATGCCTCCAACGTTATTCTTTTTCAGGATTGCTTTGTCCATTCAGGGGCTTTTGTAGTTCCAATATGAATTTTGGGATTGTTTTTCTATTTCTGTGAAAAATACCATTGGAATTTTGTTAGGGATTGCATTGACTCTATAGAAGACTTTGGGTAGTATGGACATTTTAACAGTATTAATTCTTCGAGTTTATTAGTTTCCTCTTTGATTTCTTTCATCGCTGTCTTATAGTTTTCAGTGTATAGTTCTTTCACCTCCTTGGTTAAATTTATACCTATTTTATTGTTTTTTTTTATGCTACTATAAGTTGGATTATTTTCTTTATTTCTTTATCAGATAGTTTGTTGGTAATGTCTAGAAATGCAACTAATTTTTATATGTTGATTTTGTATCTTATAAGTTTACTGAATTTCTTAGTACTGACAGTTTCTTTTTTTTGATGGGGTCTTTAAAGTTTTCTATACATAGTATCATGTCATCTGCAGAGACAATTTTATTTTTTCCTGTCCAATTTGTATCTCTTTTAATTCTTTTTCTTGCCTGATTGCCTTGAGCTCTTTCCGTGTGTGTGTGTGTGTGTGTGTGTGTGTGTGTGTGTTGGGGGGGTTGGGGGAGTTGAGGGAGAGGCACCAGGCAAACCCTAGTCAGTATAGAGGACACACACAACTCATGCCATAGTGAGTGTCACCATGGGGCTGAAGCCATACAATTAAGACATGTAAATGCACACCTGTCTGTGAAGCTGGCCCTGACACGCCTATTTTTAAACTAAAGAAACAGGAGTCACCAAGTGAAGGATAAGGGAAAGAAAGCCTGGGAGGGGGAGAGGCTGAGGAAAGATAGGGGCCTGATTTCCTGCTGGTGTTGGAAAGGCTGCAGGGTTGGAGGCAGAGAAGAGGCTTGGGGCGAGGCAGCAATGGCGGCCAAGCCGTCCATTCACTCGGTAGACACCAAGTGACTGCTTAGCCCAGTGCCATTCTAGGTTCAGGGAAAAAGCCGAGTTTCTTGTGATCTTTATATTACGGAGGCAGGCAATCGGGCAGTTACCAAAATAGACATATGACATCTCAGAAGGAGATAAGTGCTGATAACGAGTAAACAGGGTAGGGACAAAGATATGGAGTGCTACTTTTGATAGGCTGATTAAGTCTGGTTTCTCTGATGTGACCACATTTCAGCAAAGGCCCCTCCAGGCATATTAAGGTTTCTGGATTGACTATAGGAGCATAGGAGACCATTGAAGGTATTACTAGGGGTTGACCAAATGTGTGTTTCGGAAAGGTAATGTGGCTCCATTGTGGATTATAAAGCAGATTCTGAAGAGGTTCTTGCAGAATCTAGGAGAGTGAAGAGGCCAGATTTGAGAGCGATGCCATTTAGGAGGTGGATCGACAGGCCTTGGCGAATGACCACTGGGAAGCCTGGGAGAGAAGGGTGTCAGTCTTGTTGGCCTCAGGGTTTCTGGCTGGTACAACAGAGATAGGGGCGCGTTTGGGCCCGAGGCAGGTGATCGTGAGGGAAATTTTGGACACGTGGAGTGGATAAGTTATGTGGTGCTCAGGTTGCTGTTGAGCAGGTAATCAGACGTGGGGCTCAGTGGAAAGTCTGAGCTGGGCAGATGATGGTTGAGGGCCTGTGGAGAGCAGGGTCCACAGGCTGCGGGGGTGAGCCGTGGTGGGAGGGGTACAGAGTGTGTGGCAGGTGAGGAATTCAGGATCGCAAGAGTGGAATTTGACCATGAAGGTCAGAGGCTGGTAGGGTCGTGATTGAAGAGAGAAGATCCGGGGAGGGAGTGGAAAGTAAGCATTTTTAGGAGGATTGGTGACAACTGAACAATCATTACAGGGTGGCTGGAAGGATGGTTGAGAGCGGGAGGTGGAGGATACAGAAGCTGTAAGAGACAGTGGGCCGTGTGAGGGTCTGAGGAGATGGGCGGGGCCTGGGGCCTGGGCACAGGGCTCTGGCACTGCCCCTCAAGAAGCAGTTTGCATGTGAGACCTCATACAGTGTCATTTAGTTTTTTTCACAGCTGTTTGAGAGAGGTTTTATACATGCCTGACAGCCAAGGACGCTTGCTCCTGGATGCATTTGTGCAGCTGGTGGGCGGGACCTCTGCTTCCGCTTTCCTTAAGTATGTGACCAGCAAGTTTTGTCCTCCCTGCCCTCCTCTCAGCACACGGTGGATGGACATTCGCTCTTTGTTACACAGGACAGGATTAAGGCTCAGGTAGCAGTTACTGCTGATCGTTCCCAGGAGGCACCTGCCTCCCAGCAAGTGGGTTGTTGTTCTGTTTTATAGATGAGGGGTGAAGAACAGCACTTCCAAGCTTGCCTAGCACCGTTGGTGGCCACACACCTGTGGGCACGTGAGGCCCGGGCCCTGGGAGCCAGGGATGTGGGAGGACAGAAACGTGTTCTGAGTGGTTCTGCTGTGCCATTCTCCTGCTTCCTGTGGGTGTCCCATGTCTTTGGGACAGGATGCTCTAAGGAGAGCCCACAGGCCCCGAAACTCTCATGTGGATCATGTTATCCTTATTTAACCTCCTAGTAAAGGCCATTGTTAAGTGAAAGATTGGACTAGAATGCAGGACTCAAATACGTTTAGATTCCACCTTTGCAGAAGTTAGCCTGAGGAGGACTTTGCCTTCCTGCTGAAGAAACAAAGACTGGCCAAAACCCTGCTCACCAGACAGCCTGTCCAGGTTCGCTGATGGTTCCAGGAGCTGGCAGTTGCCGCAGGATGGCTTAGCTGATTGCATTGCTTTGCAGCTTTGGCCTCTGTGGATTCCTCGTTGTTTTGAATGTGTGTCTGACAAAAGTAAGAATTCAATATTGGAGTTCGTTTAATTATAAAGTACAATGTGCTTATGGTGAGGAAGTCATATGTCACAGGAGAATCTAAGAAAGGAGCTGGAAGTGCCCGACCACTTCCTCCCCCATGTTACTCCCCAGAATTAATCATGAATAATGTTTTTCTTGGTGTATTGCTCCAGAAATTTCAAATGTACAGACAAGGCTTACGTGTATAGTCTTCTGCAATTAAAAAAAAAAATTAACATGTAAATTGGGTCTCTTTCTTGATGACCACATATTAGACCCATTCTGTTCTTTTTAATGATCACAGAGTATTCCATGTTTATTGATATATTACAGTTTGTCTTTCTCCTCTTTATTTTCCATTAAAAAAACAACACACTACATTGAACTTGTTTGAATATATCCCACAGAATAAATATATAACTGGCAATGGAATTGCTGGATCAAAGAGAGTGGACATTTAAAATTTGGATATGTGTTGTCAAATTGTCCTCACTACAAACACCTTTTATTGGAGGACTATTGAAGGCATGTAGAACAGTGGTCCCCAACTTTTTTGGTACCAAGGACTGGTGCTTCTATGAGAATCTAATGCCTGATGATCTGAAGTGGAACTGAGGCAGTGATGCTAATGCTGGGGAGCAGCTGCAAACACAGATGAAGCTTTGCTCCCTGGCCCACCACTCACCTCCTGTGTGGCCTGGTTCCTGACAGGCCACGGACTGGTACTGGTCCATGGTCCGGGGGTTAGGAACCCCTGTCTAGAATCTCTGCAGCCTTCTGAGCCAGGGATGAGGCAGGGGTGCCCCTTAGCTTCCTTAGGACTCACTGCCTCGTACAGCATCTAGACTAATTGCAGCAGCCCTTCGTGCTCTTTCTTAAACTGTACAAGAGGAAGGCTGAGAATGCCAATTCAAGACGTTTGGATTTACTGTCCTCAACATAGAACCTTGGAAGGTTTTGTGGAGGGAAGTGGAGGGAAGGTCTGTTGTCTCTCTTCTTTCTATATGTATGTGTTCGTATAAAGTCTAGTGTTTATTGAGTAAGAGCTATGTGCTCGGCAGGGTACATATGTGGATTCTCATTACAACCTGCTTGGCCACTGTTGTTTCCCCCGCTTTATTGTTGAGTGAGCCAAGGTTCCAGGCCACTTATCTGCTAAGTGGAGGAGCTGAGATCTGCTTTTCACTCTGCTCTCCCCCACACTGACGAGGGGAGAAGCTCCAGGGGATGCTGCAGCCCGGGTTGAATGTGTGTATTTTTTTTTTTCTTGAATATTCTATGCATATAACGTAGACTGTATTTTTCCCATGTACTTTTTCAAGAGATTTTGTATCATCTTTACCTATTTTCATGCCTAATCATATCTTGTTTCATAGATAGGAATGAATTTGAAACTAGTGAAAATTTTACATGTTTACATGTTATGCTAAAGGCATGAGGCTTGAGGAACTTAGACATAGTAAGAAATATTGAGATAACTTTGTATAGTCATAGTTCTTATTTTATATTTCTTTTCTAAGAATTATGAAAAATTTATTTTTCATGGAGGGAGATCTATGAATCATATAAATACTAACAAAGACAAAGATTTTGTGGATAGTTGGACCCAATTTATAACTGGTTTCCAAATCAAAGAAAACCCACTGAAAGCCTAAGCTTTTAAACTGTTTTGTAAAACCAGGTTGAAGGGGCTATTAGAGGACTAAATAGTTGAGCTATTTTGTGGTGTTATTATTTCAAAATACCCAGAAATGAGTCAGTACTTTTGTTTTTAGAGTGTGATTCACGTACTTTCCAGCAGAGGTCACTGCCAGTTTGCGATTGAGTGCAATTGTTGGCAACTGAGCAAGTCAGTATCTGCAGTGCTTTCCAGAGGATATAGTCTGAGTGTGATGTTTAATAGTTAGATTTTATTTTAGGATGTCATGAATATTATTACAGGTGTCATAATAGCATTTGTAAGGTATCTCAAAAGATAACTATTTCTTGCTTCCTAGATGTACAGAATATCATAACAGCTAGCTACTTACCAAGGTTTAGCACAATATGAGGATTAATCCTAAAACATGGCTTGATTTTCTGCTTTGTCCCCCTTGTCTGAATTTGATTTGAGTTTTATAAAGGAAATTATACTATTCATAAATTTAAGGGACAACTTTAATTTTTATATAATTTTAATAGGTATCAAAAAAGAAAGCATGACAAGTCCTTTTGGTGGCTTCATGACTTCCTGTTGATTTTTAATTGTTCTTACATTTCAAGTATTTCTTAGCGGGCTCGTAACTTTGGTAAATGATTGCATTTTAAATGGAGAATCATACAGCCTGCGTAAGTTTACTTTCCACCTTCCTTGCCAGCTCCCCACAATGTCTGAATTCTCTCTCTGTATATTCTTTGTCTGCCAGACTGACACAGCTATTATATACTGTGGACTTTGAAGTGCCACCGTTTTCTTCAGTATGAGAGTGCTGGGGTGCAATAAATGTGTGTGTGTTATATGTATGTACACATATAGCTACTGATACATTTTTGTGAAAGTTTTTCAGTGCGTAAAAATTTTAAGTAATGTATAGACGTGTACATTTCTGAGATTTGAGTATTTCATGCCTGCAAACTTGATTATTTGATGCCCGTAAAATACCATTGAATTTTTTGGAGAGATCATTTTATATTTTCTAAGATTAACTTATTTTTCTATTTTAAAAAAATTTTTCTGTTAGGCCTTTTCTTGCTTATTTCACATGCTTCTCTTCCCGCCCTCCCCACTTTTCTGTGCTTCTTTAGAAATGCTGTGCTGGCAGGGTCCACTAGAGGGCAGCACAACCACACACCATGCAGCAATGGTCTGCGCGGCTTTCTTTTCAGTTGGCAGGTGTGAGGGGCACTTGTGAGAACAAAGCACATTATTACTGTAGGCAGAAACCCCCAGTGACAAAGCATTGTAGTGAATTCAAATACACGATCCGGGAAATTCTCAGAGTCCCGGTGACTGGTCTCCACGGCAAGGCTTGATACACACGATCACTTGTAATTAAAACTAACACTTGTGGATGGGGGTGAGCTAAATGTTAATGGATGCCTCATTGTGGAACTTCCAAAATCTGTAGCAGGCCTTTGATAGCGAGTTCTTTTTTATCCTTTGAATACTTATGAGGCATAAAATAAGAAAAGTTATTGGGAGAAAGCTTGCTCTGGCTTCATCTTTGTTTTTGAAAAGAATAGAAAATACTTGCAAATAAAGGCATATGGATTACTTATCCATCTTTCAAGAAACTGTGCTCATAGCACCTGATTGAGTTCTTGCCAACAGGTTTATTTATTGATTTCTGGAACAAAGCAGACACAAAACTGGGCCATTTAATTATTAAATCTTTGCAAAAGGGTGTAAGTATAATATTAGATTTGTTTTTATGTCATTTGTATAACTTGTGACTTAGACTTTATCTTGATTTCAGTTTCTTTCTTTTAGGTTTCATG
This sequence comes from Pteropus vampyrus, assembly GCF_000151845.1. NCBI lineage: Eukaryota > Metazoa > Chordata > Mammalia > Chiroptera > Pteropodidae > Pteropus > Pteropus vampyrus. The sequence goes on along the minus strand of NW_011889075.1, from coordinate 1,684,505 downwards.
CCTTATTTTCAGCTTTCGTATTGTGTAACAGTTTTGAATGTGATAAGGCTTTGCAGACATTTGTTTAATAGGTTTTTATAATATAAGCAACTGCATGATTCCTCTACCCTCCTGAGTTTTCACTTTAATATACTTCTTCCAAACCATGCACTGATGCTTCTGCCTACTGATCTTCCTGCCTCCTGCCTGTCCATCACATCAGCCACGCCACTCTGCCCTACCTTTTTCCTTATGTATTAATCCTCTACTCTAGCACGCAGGCAAATTAATGCAGAGGCGTAGCCCATTATGAAGTAAATCAATTTATTCTGCTAATTGATAGACAACATTAGGCTTGATGGGAACTGGCACATTATCTTCAGCATCACTATTTCTTTGACTCTTGGTGAGATTTTTATTTTTTATTCTCTTGCCTGGCAGAAGTACTTATGCAGTAACTGTCTCACTTATTTGTCTTAGGCTTTCAAAGCCTCCCATCAGCGGCTTTCACAGACTGGGTGGTGAAGGTTGGGCTAAGTGCCAGCAGCGAATGAGTGTCAGAGGGGTGGGACCACCACGGAGGGTCAACGAGAAAGGAGGTGTTGGCTGCAGGCCCCAATGGAGGGGGTGCCGCTCACGTGGAGCAGCGTGCCGGCTGACGTGAGTTTGGATAACCGAGCTGATGTGGAGACTCCAGAGTCCTGTTGGAGTGGAGGGGAGGGCTGTATATAGATGTCCAGGGACCTAAGGCTGATTGTTGGTTTGGCTCAAACTGACAAAGGCCTTCAGCACAGGCACAGGCTTAAGTTTATCCTTCAGGCAGAGTAACAAAAATGGTTGGTGTTTTTGTTTTGTTTGTTTCTTTTCTTTTCTTTCTTTCTTTTTTCGTTTTAAGAAGAACAATAAACTAGGAAATGTAATTCTTACCATTATTAGAACCAAACTGATAGAATGTGATGTGGGGGTACCTACAGGCTCTGTACCCATCAGGCCTGGGCTTGAGTGTCCACTAGCCATATACCATCACATCTGTGACCCTGGGTGGTTCCAGAACTTTCCAGACTTGGTCCACTGATCTATGTAGTCTCTAGTCACACAGCTCATGGGAAGATTGTTAAATTATATTTATAAAAGTCCAGCACAGTATCTGGTACATTTCAGCAGGTGCTCACACATTTGTTTCCCTTTCTACATCATCCTTTTCAATTGAATTAATGGAAAAAAATAAGAATTAATTTTTTATTTAATTATGCTGGTTGACTACATGTTGGTTGACTGACCTCAAGGAATGAACGATTTAGCAGAGTTGATGGATGTATTCCGAATGATAGATAATGTGATTTTCAGCCTTGGCTCTGTATCAGGTACTATTCTAAGTGCTTTATTAACAACCCTGTCAAGTTGGGACTCCTTACCGCTGTTAGCCTCAGTTTACCCCTGAGGTCACTCAGGACAGACAGAAAGGGTTAAAAAACTTTCCCATGTTGGAAGAAGAAAGAGTCCAGACTCAAATATTCACTCTCTGGCCCCAGGGCCCAAGCCTCAACCATCGGGCCCAGTGCCTCTCACAAAGGTAGCCCAGAGCTGACCTCAGCAAAAGTGGACTTATACTTTTTGGCTACCACAATTTGAAATACTGTGTCTTTAGCAGTTTTTCTTCAATAATGAGTATAGGCAATGTGGTTGAGTACAAGCACCTATGAAGGGGAAGCCTTTATTTTAAGGGTCCCCAAGCCCCGGTACCAGTCCATAGCTTTTTAGGAACTGGGCCGCGAAGCAGGAGGTGAGCAGCGGGTGAGCGAGTGAAGCTTCATCTGTGTTTGCAGCGCTAGCATCACCGCCTCGGCTCCACCTCAGATCATCAGGCGTTAGATTCTTATAGGAGCATGAACCCTGTTGTGAACTGCGAGGGATCTAGAATATGGCGTAGACTGGACATAACACACTTTGGGTGTCACTGTCTTCCATCACCCCCAGATGGGACCATCTAGTTGCAGGAAAACAAGCTCAGAGCTCCCACCGATTCTGCATTATGGCGAGTTGTATAATGATTTCATTATATATTACAGTGTAATAATAATAAACGTAATGCACAATAATAAATGTAGTGCACAATAAACGTAATGCTCTTGAATCATCCTGAACCCCCTACCCCCATTCCCACCCCCCAGGTCAGTGGGAAAATGTCTTCCATGAAGCTGGTTCTTGGTGCCAGAAAGGTTGGGGACTGCTGCTTTATTTAGTCTATGACGCTTAAGCTTGAGTAAATCATGTCATGTCTGTGGGCCTCAGTTCTCCTTCTATTTTGGGCAGTGTTTTAAATAGGGATATTGTGAAAGTGTCTGAGCTGCTCTGGAACCACAATTATTAGTTGCTGTTTGGGGGCCCAGTGGAGGAGCCCGTTCGTCACGCCCCATGTTGGACATCGAAGTGCCTTTTGTAATGCCATCTTAGCTTTGCCCTCACATCGTTCACATTCAGGGTGTCACCTCTTTGCTTTCTGGTGCCTTTTGTTACCCGTACTACAGTACAATCTTAACTAGAAATCACCCAACAAATTGAAGGTCCCCCAATTCAGGAAATGGTATTTTGTGGCTTTCATTCAGTCCGTAATATATTTGAAAGTACCAGTTTTAGGGGCTCTGCAAAAAACAAAGCTTCTCCACGTTCAAGTGGAATGTTTTTGTTTCAGTTACTCGTGCACGTGAGGGCACCTTTAGCCTCGTTTTTGTTTCTTTCCTTCTTATTAAACAGAACAACTCTTAAAAACCTTGCACCTGCCCTGCTCTCAAATCTTTCTGATCCTTTAAAGCCCGAGATTTTATTTCTTTCTAAATAAAAGTAGTACATACTCATGGAAAAAAAAGTAAAGAGGAAAATAAATAAAAATGCTTTAAGACCACAGTTATCTTTTTTTCCGGGTGCGGGGGCGGGGACGGGGGGTTGGCAGCACCCTTCTGGAAATCTCTGTACATATATGAGCATTTAAAACATACCCACACAAGCAAATGGTTTCCTGCTATACATACTGTTCTGCCAGTGCATCTTGGATATGTTTCCGTATTAGCAAATATAGATTGACTTCATCTGTTAACAGCTCCTTAGTAATTAGAGGATAATTTCTTACACCCCCCCCACCTTTGTTTTTTGGTTCCAAAACAGGATGCATTGGACACGTTCCCACACTCTCCCCATGCCGCTTCCTGTTTCCAGTGCTCTTCCAGTTCTGCTTCCTTTAGGGAGAGTTCCATCTACCAAGATCATCCACTTAGCATTTTGTAGCTTTTGATTGCCTAGGTGTTAGCAGCTACCTTTTTATTTGGAAAAGGGCATGTCACAGAGCCCGGGCCGGAACTAGACAGACAGGCGAATGCACTGAGTATGGGATTGAGAGGTCAAGACACACACCTTTTATTCAAAGCCTTGAAACTAGAGCCTCTGGCTCAGGAGAACTTCTGGGGATGAAAGTTCTGCCCAGTTATTTGGCCAATGATCTGGGCTCGTCTTTCCACTGGCCTCCTGGGTTCTTTCCTGAGTTGTGTCTGGCCACAGGGCTCATTTCACCATTCAGATTTAACAGGAAATAAAAAGACAAACAATGTGTTAGGAAAACTGTAATCAGCGTTATAATTGGCTCGTTATATTTGAACTGATGTAAATATTATAAATGTTTTGATGACGTTATAGCTTGCTAGGTTTATTTTCTAGAGCTGCATGGAACCAACAATTTATATTTGTGTATAATCAGTATAATTAGCTTTTGACTACATAAGATTTTTATTTTAAAGATATGTATCTTTACCTAACCATTTCTAATTTCTCTCTAAAAGCAGCTTTCTGAGTTTTATGTACCTGGCGTAAATGCCACAGTTTTATCTACCTGGTGTAAATGCCTGGTGTTGGCCCCTTTTGTGTCAGCCCCTTAACACCAAAGTTAATTCCTTCATGCTAAGTAAGCCTGAAGCACCTAAGGAGACGGAGCCCCTTGGTTTCCTCACTGATGTGAAGGCTGTGGTGGCTCTTTTGGCACAGATTATAGAGTTGGGTTCTGGATAGCTGGGGACAGGAGGAGACCCAGGAAATGGACTAGGTAAAGTCAGCAAAGACCCACTTGCTGTGGTTTTAATAGATGAGTTTGTTTTCTTTTTTCACTGACAGGATTGTGAATTTTTAAGTCTCTCATACTGATGTTTAAATATAAGTGCCCAATTATGCCAGGCCAGATTCCAGCCCGGTGCTATGTCAAGTCAGAGCAGTAGGATTTGCTTTCTGTGTCTTGGCAATTCCTGAGATTCTGTAGGTGTCAGTTACCTGGCAGGCAGCTGGGGGAAGGTGGGGTCAGGTCCTTCACTGGTCCCAAAGACTAGAGAATGAGGCTCTCAGCCACCCTCTAACCACCATCCATCATGTCCTAAGGGTTTTGGCCTCGAGAGTGTTTTCTCTACACTTGAGCCTTACCTCTCACCTTACCCCAATTGATATACTTGCCTCGACATCGTTTACCTTTTCAGGCCATATATGATGGTGTTTTGTACCAAATTTACAAGAAAAGATATTGGATTGATTGTTGGAGGGCAGCAGGGGAGAGGCTAAGTGGGTACCTTTGGGCAAGTTGGTCACATGGGCATTTTGCCTCAGTGGTTGCTTCAGCCAGTTATGTATGACAGGTTGTGAATTTGGAATGTTAGAAAATAAAGATCTTAGTTCACAGAAGTCAGCTTTACAGAGAGGCTGTGTGTGGATGGAGGTGCCCACGCTGGGCTGGTGGCCATGGCTGGTCATACATTCGGAGGTTGGGAACCTGGACATCAGAGAGAGGCGCTTCCTGCAGTGGGAAGTGGGCATGTCTGCCGGCCCGGCCAGGGTGGCCTGCCCATGGCTCAAACCTTCACGAAGCCAAACAAGGCCTGGGAATGCATACAGGAGGGTGTATATTTTTCCAGTTTTGGTGATCAGGGGCCAGTTCTGTGCTGACTCAGCTCGAGGTCCACAGGGAGCGGAAATGTTTTATCTTCTAAAATCTGTGGCTGTCATTTTAGATCTCCTGTCCCATTCCCTCCCTCCCCACCGTCTTCCAGTTTGATGGGCTATGTGTTTAGGTAACTTATACAGGAGCTGCTCGTTTATATGGTGAATACGTGACAGCAGTGGGGACAGCTGCATGTACTTATGTATTTTATTTTATGCATCAGATATTTAACTAAATATCTACATACTTAATATAGTCAATAGCTAAACAACCTCTGTCTGTAGTATTTGCTCAGTGAATTAATAAGTACTACTGATTATTGACCTCAGGAAAATGACAAATTATTCAAAAAATCGTCTCAATCTCCTAATGAAAACTGAGGGTCCTGAATATTTTGGTGCTTGTTGTTTTAAACAAGTCACTAACCAGAGGATTATGACAACCAGATGAGGTGTTTTGTCTCAAGCATTTGAGCTACTGGGTGGTCTCTTTAATGGGTTTTAAATAATGCAATGTAATATTAATGTTGATCAATCTGTGTACATATATATGATACATGTGAGTCAGGCCCTCGGTGATGGTTTCCTCCAGCAGATTGGGGATGCTTTTCTTTCTGGGGTTATAGTAAGTGGATGCTCTGAGCAGCAGAACATCTTGCCTTATCTGTACTCATTGACCTTAACGTGTGTGCTTGCGTACGTGTGTGTGTATAAATTGAGGGGGCCAATCCTCCTTTGTGATTTTGGATTACCGGTTTTGTACATGTAGACTGAAAGACGACTTTTTTTTTTTGGCAAGGGCTATAAAGGAGATCACATTAGTATAACCTTTGCCTCCTAAGGTGTGGATGAGTGCCTTGTGGTTGGAATTTAATTTTAACAGGTTTTATCAAACTGCTAAAAGATATTGAAAATGTTTAATACGAGAGTCGGGGCAGTAAATCACACACAGCTTGTTGGCGTGGGCGTGCGCGGTGCACGGATGCCGGGGCCTGCGTTTCTGCCCAGGGGCTTTCCCAGCTGTCCCAGACGGCTCGTCACTCTCACCTCGTAACTCCGCGATGCTGGAGGGCTGGCGGCGAGCGTGGCGAAGGCCGAAGGCCGGATGCGGCGCCCCTTGCTCCGCCTTTTGGGGGAGGGTTTAAAGACCTTTTTTTTTTTTTTTGCCCATTTGTAGGTCTTTTGGCTTTTCACAGGGGTTTAGAAAAGTCATTTAACTATAGTTAAATAATATTAGTGTCACCTGTGACACTGAATGGTGGCTTCTGAACCCTACCATCTGTGATGCATTTTTTCTTTCTGGCTTTTCATTTTTTCCTCCCCTTCGTGTTTGTTTTTCTTTTCCTCCTCCAAATTTTCACAGTCTTCTTTGCCAAGATTATATGTTTAGGACGTTGGTATGGCCCCTCTCTCCCACTGGCGTGCCCATCAGTGCCGGCGGCTTGGCTGTCAAAGCCCTTTGAGGCTGGCTCCTGTCTCACGGCTAGAGGGAACCTCTTCAGGGCAGGGCTCCGGGTGCCCGCATTACCTACATCGGTTTGACGGACTGCCGCCCTCAGGCCACATTCGGCCTCATTATTGGAACACAGCCTGCCTGTTCCTTCTTGCACTGTCCACGGCTGCTTTTCATGACCACAGCGGTGGCCATTGCAGAATAATGGTGACAGAGAGGATCCATGGCCCACAAAGCCTCAAATACCTACATTCTGGTCTTTTACAAGAAAAGTTTGCCGACCCCTGATCTAAATCATAGCAGGCATTCAGTAAATGTTGAATGAATTAACAATGTGGCAGGTTTCCCAATCAAGTTTTACTTAATATTGAAATAGAGCCCCAGTCCCTGGTGCTTGAGCAACTTGTATGCCCTGGGTTAAAGATACATTGGAGTATGTGCTTAAGTTTAGCCCGCGCGGATGAATCATCCCATTACGTTATTACTGAGTGCAGACATTGTGTGAGCTCCCACGCAGTACCCTCCAACGGGAAAGGGGAGAAGGTGCTGACTTTGGAAAACAGCCCCAAGTAGCATGGGTCCCACATTCATTGAAAGTTAGTCCCTTAATCTTGGCTGTGCAAGTCCCAGGAGAGATGGGCAGTTGAGGGCAGGGCAGGGCATATGAACTCCTCTACCCCGTCCTGTCTGAGCTTCAGATCAAAAAGCGGGCCATGCCCAGATTGAGAGTTGGCTAAATGTGTGTGCAGACAGTCTAGATATTTCAAAAGACTGACCAAGCAACTTAACGTGTGTCCACTTATGTCCCTCATTTCTTATTGAAATCAGTGATCTTATTTCCCATATGAAACTATAAAAAGTTTCAGAGTTCTCATAGATGGCCCATTGGTTTTGTAGGGATGCTGAAGCAAAGGACCAAGAATTGAGTAGCCTAAACAACGGAGATTTATCATCTCACAGTCTAGAAGCCAGAAGTCTGAAATCAAGATGTTGGCAGGGCCTGCTCCCTCTGAAGTCTCTAGAGAGGGTTGCTTACTGGCTCTTCCAGCTTCTGGTGGTCCCGCGTGGTCCTTGGCTTGTAGATACCTCACTCCCGTCCTCCCTCTCTTTGCACAGTGTTCTCTCTGTGTGTCTTTACATCATCTCCCCTCTGTCTCTGTGTCCAAATTTCCCCGTCTTATAAGGATACCAGTCACATTGGAGTAAGGCCCACCCTAATGACCTCGTTTTAACATTGTCCTGTGAAGACCCCATCTCCAAGTAAGGTCACGTTCTGAGGTCTTGGGGCGTAGGACTTCCACATGTCTTTTTTGGGGGGCAAACACAATTCTATGCGTAATACGTGGGTATCTCAGATCAAAATAATTCAAAAGGGTGTTTGACTTCCAAAGTGGAGCCTTATAAACATATGGCCAAGAGAAGGCGACCTGTCATTCTCTGACCTTGACAGTCACAGACACGACTGCCTAGGCTTCGCGAAGGGGTGTACGTGGCGGTTACGTTGGTTATAACATCTTTTTTTGGATATGCACATTCAGTCATTCATATTTTTGGATGTGGTTAGAAAGAAAGCTGTTTTTGAAAGCTTGCCCTGGAATTACAGTACACACAAGTATGTTAGATGCGAGAATCATAACCAGGTTCTTCTCATGTGTTTTGTCATTTCCTTGGCTAATTTTCAGATGTTTGTATCCAAATATGAGTTAGGGCCCTCAAACCAGTCAGAATTTCCTTCCTGGTTTTATATTTTAGTCACAACATATATGATGCACGTTCTGTGAGTGGTTTCAGAGAGTCTGTACTGCCAAATGTAGAGTTATGAGTTAATCACACAGTCATGTCCAATTATATTGTTCTCTCTATTTTTATTTTCTTTCCCTGTCCTTCCTAGAAAGATTAAAAAGGACAAACGTTATTCTCATAGTGATGGAGGATGAGACAGACAGACAGACAGAGAAGACACTTAGCCACACAGAGATGGAGAGAAAAAAGGAGCATGCACAATGAGAGACAGTGATTTCAAAAAGGTTGCCAGGCACCTTCCATTCCACTCAACGAGCATGTCTGAGAACGAGCCTGCAGTGGGGGTTTGAGTTTGCTCTTCCCTCAGACCCAGCTCCTTCTGGCCACCCTGCGTCAGCATCTTGCTGAATGTCATTCCAGTGTTTACACGACTTCTTCCTTCATTTCGGGAAGAGAGTGGTCTATTATGACCCTTCAACATAAGCTAGTGGCTTCAAGTTTTAGGTAGTCAAACCAAGAGCAATCTGTTCCATTGCTGGGTAGTTTGAAGAGATTTAAAAAGATGATATTGTATAGATAAGGTTTTAGCCATCTGTCCTGACTTAGCCTTAAGAACTTATCCCCAAATTAAGATAGAGTTCTTGTAAAGTTGACTTAATCTTACTTCAAGTCTCCTCAATTTCATTGTTTTCAAAATTCCAAGATAAGCACCCCTACTCAGGTCTCACTAATGGGAAATAACTCAGCTTGGATTTCTCTGTCATCAGCTTGGGTATTAGACCAAAACAGCACCACGAGCCCAGGTGCCTCTTACGGGTCCGCACCTGGAAAGGGGCTCTCCCTGTCCTGGTTTCACTAGTAACCAAGGCTAACACCAAAAAGCGTGCTGGACACATATTTGGTGCTCCATAGATGTGCTCTTTAAGCTCCTTTCTGATTTTCAGTTGCCTAATCTTGTTATGTGAGAATAGTAATTCCTGCCTGCCCTACCCTTAAGAATTACTGGGAGCCTCCATGAGAACTGTGAAATAGCACATGCACATGAATCGCTTCTCAAGTTCAGAAATGTGAAGTAAGGCCTCCGTGGAGTCTCAGTAGCTGAGCACAGTCAAGGACTGTGGGCTCCATGTGATGTGGCCCTTCATGGCTCTCATCCATCTTCGCAGCCTAGGGCTTAGAGCGGTTGACACATATTTGCTGAAGGCTGGTGACCTGGTCTGAGTCCTGAAAAGCTGATGTCCCCACAAGGTGCCCTGGGCCTCTGCCTGGGTGGCTTTGGGGTAATGCCATGTGGGAGGCTTATCCCAGTCTGGCTGGACCGTTGCTGTGTAGCAGTGGAATATGGTCCTTAGAGGTCACGGCGTCCTGGTGACCCTTACCTGATTCGATGTCAGAGTTGGGTGAGCAGCCCCTGCCGTGGGGACGCCCGCTTCCCAGAGGGGTGTGCACAGGGTGGGGTGTTAGCTCTCTAGCCCCTTGTCCTTTGTCTGCACAGATCTGGAAGAGCAAGTGTAGTGAAGACCTGTCCCGCTTCCAGGTGCCTCTGGCCAGCCCCTGAGAGACTTTCCTCCTGGGCGGAGCGCCCATCATCACAGGGTGGGTCTTGCTGACTGCATTGGCCTCTGGGCACACTTGTGACCTCACAGAGGTCTCACCTGACCCTGAGATGACAGGGCTCACTCTATTTCCATTTTGAGTATACAAACCCGGGCTGTTTATTCTAATTTTGTGGCTTTGAGCAGAAATAAATCAGAGAAGACGTCCCTTAGTTACCATAGGTCCTTTCCTTTGTGGTTTCTACCCAGTTTCTTTTCAAAAAGTTCATTCCTCACAATTGTGCAACAAGGGTCAGAATATAATGCATATTATGTAAAAGCTGCAACTTAAATTCCAACTGCTAGTTGTTTCCCAACAGAGAGGGCCTTTTAGCTTTTTAGACATATTTTCCTGCCTAAAACAAGAGGGACGCAAACATTACAGTGTAAGATGCAAATAATCATGAAATGCAGTTTTTCACTGAAGTCCTCTATGTCCTTGGGAGATGACAAAACTACAAAAGAAAATATTGTGCAGATAATGGGCACATACATAATTTTGTGCGAGTTCTGTGGGCCAGACAGTAAGGACAGATGAGTTTGGCCCAAGATTGCCCAACAAGCCTGTCCGGAGGAGGTAGAGCATACATTTTGGAGGTTGAAGAATAGATTGGATTATCACTTCATCTAAGATGTGCCAAGTTAAAATTTTTTCTAGCTCCTTTTGGTTAACTGTGGGAAGCATAGTCTCTTAGTTTTCTTTTTAACCACTTGTTTTCTTAAGACAGCAAAACACTCTTGTCTCAGAGGTTTTAAATTCAAATGTCCTATTTTTTATCAAAATTGAAGAATTATTTAAAACTGAACATGATTACTTAGGAGGAACAGAGTTTGATAGCCTACTAAAAGATGTATAGAAAATTCTCGTTTTGGTTTGTAGCTCTGTTAGATAACGCATCTCTGATGTGCATAAATAATCATGTGCCTGGAGAAGTCACATCTGCTATAAATAGATGTCGTCAGACGGTGGTGAAATGCAGTTCCTTCACATGTGGGAACAGCCTTCGGTGGTGTTCTGTGGCTTCTACCGCATGTGTTAACGACACAGCCGCGTGAAAGTGTCAATTTTCACGTTTGGGCTGTTGAAGATCAACTTATGTTCCCATATGTTTTTGTGTGTCTTAGAGTGCTCTTGGGGTAGACTTTTGCTGTTTCATCACTTTTCTTACTCTGCCTTCAGGGGCCAGAAACACCAAGTATCACATGTGACCTACAAATTCTTAAACTCTCACACATGGCTGAAGGGCAAGAAGGACATACCACAGTCCATTTGTTAGGGGAAAAAAAGAAGTAAATGAAAAAGCTACTGCATAAGCTTATTCACACTTTTCACCAGGGATCATTTCAGGAGAATATAGGAAATAATATTAATATGGAATATGCCCCATGCACTAAAAAACACCACCACCAAAAAAACACAACTCAGACAGTACTGTCTTGTTATGTATTTTGTCCTAGCAAAAAGAATCCTGTTTTCCCAAAAGCTTCTTGTTTTTGTAAAAGAAACTAAACAAATGACTGAAGTTTATCCAGTAAATTCATTCAACCATAATTTATTTAGTGTTTTTAGGGAGCCTGATGAGGCTGCTTGTAATTGATACGTTCCTTACAGATACAAACTCATTTCGATCTCTTCCCTGACATTTCCTCCCAGCCATAGAAGGGGGAAAAACATTTTCTTGTGACAAATATTATCTAACACATTCTTTTATAACAATTGAAATGGGTAGCTTTTTAGGTGAAAGTTATTATTTTCAGAAATTTCCAAAAAGGAAACATAATTTCCTCCTACATGTAATTTTGATATCTGTTTATTCATGAATCTGGAGGCTTTGGGTTTCAATTTAAAATAGCATTGGCCTACAAATCCAAAATTGATACTTATATACAATTTATGCAAAATGTATAAATCAGAAAAAAATGAAGTTCTTCAGAATAAGTGATGATTTTGAATTTCTGGTCCTGGAGTGTTTTCCAAACACTATAAATGTATCTTTCCTTCTGTATGTTTCTAATAGATGTATAATGTTGCCCTGTTTTAGAGGTGTCTAATTTTTGTTTTTAGCAAGGAATGTGGTCAGATGTAACATGAGCTCGATTGGGTTAAAGTAAAATTCTCTGATTGAAAACAAGTCTAGAAATGGCCACCTTTAGAAGTACTTGGTTCTTCTACTGAATTGTATGAAATATGTGGAAATTAATAAATGATTGAGATTCATGTGTTGATTGAGAACTCTCTTTTGCTTGCACAGAATGTTGTGTAAACCTGAGCACAGGGATGGATACTTATTTTATCAGCATGCATTTTAAATGAAAATATATTTAGGTTCACAATCTTTCTTTCAGTTTTGGTACTATGAAGTAGGTTTGATAAGGGAACAAACAACCTGACATTAAAAAATTTAAACATGTGCACAATATCATTGCATTTGTCCTTATTAGAATAGCCTGCCACAAAAACTTCTAGAGAATAAAAACTCATTCATGCTTCTTTAGAAAGTATAGTGTTTAAATAAAAACTAATTCAATGGTTTGTGTGAAGAAATGTGAAGGTAGAGGTGCAATTCCTTTTGGGTCATGGTGAGAAGCGAGGTGTTTGCGTTCTACCTCAGGAGTTCTCAAGGCTGTTCTAGAGTTGCTAGAAGGTCCAGCTATGGCATGCTCTAATGTGAGGTGTTGAAACTTGCTAGCTCTTCGATGTGCAGTTCTTAGAATAGAGCGTTCTTCTGCTGCCATCTCTGTTCAAGGTTTTTCATCAGTGTGTTTTTGCTGAGAGAAGGCTGAGATTATGCCCTGGCCTCCTTGAGTAAATATGTACCATTTCCTATATTTTGATAGCACTTGCACATCATGCCACTTAAGTGCCAGAAAAGTTTTAGGTGATTCATCTGGGGAATCACAAGGGAATGCACATGGAAATATGTTGATGTGAGGTTGTTTTTTTTTTTTTTTTTTAATCCCCTGTGCTAAGATTTTGAGTGCTCATCTCGTGTTGTTTTCATAAGGAATGAGAGCTGGTTCATTGTTAGTGATTCGACTTTGAATCAGAAATTTCCCACTTCTCTTTCAGGCTTTTGAATCAGTTTAATTAAAGAGTGTCCTGAAATTGCAAGGTTTATCTCTTAAGAGTTTTAAGCTGACAAATGTGTAAGCAGAACTGAAATGCAGAAACAAATTTTATTTCTAGGCTAATATAATGCTTTATCCTGAATTTGATTTACTATTTAATCAAACACCCTATTGTTTTCTTCCATTATCTTTTTAATAAGGAATGATATACATTCCAAATTAAAAGATAAATTTATGCTAATGTAGATTTTAGTTTGTTTATGTATGTGGGTTCTATGAAAGATTTTGTTTGCAAATGGGTTCTCCTCCCAATTTAGACTCTGCAATGGAGGAAGAGAGAGAGCTTCATCATGACAGGTTACAGGGCTGATGAGGACACCTTAGGGAAGTGGTAGCCAGGTGAAACCAGAAAGGAGGCCAGGGTCATTGTGGGTGACCTTGAATATTACCCTACCATTGAGGTGTGCACCCTGTGATTGAGTTTGGAGGGAGAGGAGCGTGTAGCTCAGGGTGGCTTAGAAAGTGAATGCCTCCGCCAGGCAGAAGTGTTGAGTAGGTAGGTGCAAATGTTGTAATCTTAGACATGTAGAGGTTAGTATTTTGGAATTCCAATTGGAGATAATCAGGGAGCTATCATAGCTAAAAAGATATTTGAAGTTATGAAATGTAATGTATTTTGAAATGGCTTATCTCTTTGTTGAGTTAAACATACATTTGGTTCATATGGGGTCTATTTTTGGGAGGCAGAGGTCCATTTTCTTTTCAAATGGATTCATAGCATTTACCAGAGTGCTGTTCTCCTTTTTCTGAGATGTCACATTCTCATTTCTACATTAATTGTGACTTACTTTGTCACAGTTATAGAAGTGTTCTCGCATGCTGGCTTCACTAGTGCAAGATGTCACTTGATGACACCAAGACTTGAGAAAGCTATTTTAAGTGGGGCAGAAAAACAATGTATTTCAGTTTTTAAAGGAGTCACTGAATTTTCAAACAAAGCTAGGAATTTTAAAGAGCTTGGACATTTATGCATTCTGTAATGTTGGGAGGTTTTAGATGACAAAAGGCTTTGGATTTTATTCTGGTTCTTTGTTTATGGCCATTGTTAGTGAATCATCTTTGAACACTTAATAAACAAATATAATCGTTTGTTAAATTCTTAATGTTTTAAAATAAAGATTAGGCAACCTGAATTTCAGAGTCAGTGATAGAGGAATTGTGCTCGCTTTTTGTTTTAAAGCCCCGGGGTTATGGTTTACAAAGGTCATCATTTTGAGGATCCTCTGTTGTAATACTGATATAATTTTTGCACCAGAGAATATAGGTGAGTACCAGTATTTAGAGAGAGGCCATGGCTAATACTTTAAAATGTTTTCTTTTTCTAAATTTTTTTTTTTTTACATTTTATCTTTCACAATTTCACTCAAACTAAGGAGTTAAAAAATTAAAAATAAAAATTTAAAGTATAATTTTGATCTCTCCAGGCTCTCTGAGTTTAGTATAGCCCTTTATTCTTTGAGGATGGCTGCTCTTTTGTGAGTTCAAATTTATAAAGCTAGTCCAGCCCCCTTCCCTGTGTGAGCTCTGCTTTTAGTATGCAAAACAATTAGTTGAGTATGCGCTTGTGGGTTAAATTACTAGGCTATTTCTAGACAAATTAAAATATACTTTAAAAAACTTTTAAAAAATAAATTTATATGAAAACATCAACCAGTATTAAAAAGGTTTTAAATATATGTTAGACATTTTAAGTATGATTAAAAGAAAGAAATGTTCTGGGTACAATTAGATAATTTGTTAATAAATGCTATCCTTAATTAGTTTTGTTACCCTTGAGTAGTACACTTTTTTTGATCTCACTGATTTTCTTTGAACTTTATAATTTCTATTCGTTTTTCTCTCACTCTTCTGACTACTCATTGTCAGAGAACTTGATATTCTCAAATTTGCAATCTCCAGAGCTTCATCTCTTATTAACTCTTCGTCAGAGCTAGTTCTGAAATAATTTCCCAGAGGCTCCTGCCCCTTCTTTTGAGAGAATTAGTCTTTCTGTCCCAGGCAGTGGAGCGCAAGAAGGGAGGTCATGGGCTCAAATAACTTACATTGGTTGACTTATAATATCAGGAGCACTGTTTCCAAGGAGAAATGATTTTTAAAGGAAGGCTGTTTTTTTTCTTTCCTACAAATTTAGCTATTTGCCTCTGAAAGCTAGATCCAGCCTGCAAGCACACACATAGCAATATGTGTGAGTATGCATGTTCTCACTTTTCTGTGTTTATAAACTTTTCCTGTAAGGATAGCCTTGTCATATATTCTTAGTGCTTGCTGTAGTTGTAGTTACTTGTTATATAAATTGATTCATGAAAGAATCTTTTGACTGCTGACCAGTGGAGCTTGACATTATAAGTTTGTGACTTGTGATGTAACATAAAGCAAATTAAAAATAACAATTAACAAAGCTTTTAGAAAAGGATGCAAATGGGTTTTGCACGTTGATCTGAAATAGTTTCCTCCATAAACTGAGTGACTTGGAAGCTGATTTCCAGAGAATATTGCACCGAAAACTATTTTTTTAAATCTTTTTTTATTCTACAGGAAATGAATATGTTTGCCCTTTTCCTGCGGTGCCATATTGTCTGAGTTTTCTTTCTGTTCTTATAATAGGCAGAAAAAATAAGAAGGCCAACCATTTGCTAATCTTCTGGATGCTGTGTGGTGCTATGCTGTGGGGTCGAATAATTATGATTAATTGTAAGCTGGACCATGTGCATTTCAGAGAGTGGATCATAATTAAATAAAACTTAATGATTTTAACATTGCGCTACCGGTATGCTCCATTTATGATACATAGCTCTGTTATTCTTACAAGATATACTCTGTATTTGCACAGATATTATGCTCAGATTTTAAGCCATAAAAATGTTTTTGGACTGCTTTCTAATGAAAACTACGTGTGTGTGTGTGTGTGTGTGTGTGTGTGTGTGTGTGTGTGTGTGTGTGTAGGTATGTATGTATTTCACAGACTAGATCTAAGAAAGGTGAAAACTAAGAGCCGAATCAGAAAGGAAGCAGGTGATCAGTAGCACGCCTGTGTATACACAGTTTAATCAGGGTGCATGTTTACTTGTGTATTGCTCTCTTTATGTATTATGTTTTGATATTCTTTATGAAAATGCAAAATAAATTTATGCTAATGATTTAAAATATTTGATGTGATTGAGCAATTGTGGGTTGGTTCTGAGTATGACCTTAAATTCAGAAAAAAGTTATTTTGCGTGTTGGACTTCACATACACATATTGGTTTATAATTGTACTGTAAGTAGCTTTGGTTGATTTATTGCCACTTGTGTGGGTTTAGGTTTTGTATAGATAGCTACTTGAAGAATTAAATACATTAACTTAAAAGAATTATTACATTTGATTTTTATTTAAGATTAATCAGTATTGTTTACTTGATTGGCTGGTCAAGTACTTCATCATCCCTTCTCCAGGTGTTTTCCAGCCACAACTGCTCAGTCATTTAACAGGCAAATATAACTTGTGTTCCATATTTCTCACAGAATGAGAATGGTACCTACCTTACTGTGTTGCTATGATGATTAACAATAAATTTCCATTCATTGTGTCCAGTACAAGACACTAGAATTAAGTAGCTTTCTGCAGCTCATGAAATCTCACTCCAGCCCTTTGGGGTAGAAATTGTCGACTGTTTTCCAGGCAAAGGCATTAGTTATTAAAGTTTCTGATGGCCTACGGGAGGTTGCACACTACTCCTAGGAAGCTGAGTTAGGACAGAGCATATAGAGCACGCAGCATAGTGCTTCTCACACTATTGTCCTTGTTATAGATCCAGAATGCTAATATGGAAAAAGTGCCTAAAGAGCTGCAAACTAATTTTTTTAACATTACATTGTCTTATGCTTTCTTTTTTAAAATCACGTTTATCCTCTTCCTAAGGTATAATTTCTCTCCAACTGATAGGGAAAACATGGATATAATTGAGGATGTTGGGATATATTTGAAGTAAGATTTTATATGTTAAAATTGTTTTTAATTTTTATATTTTTAATGCGTTTTTTAACATAGCTTTAGAATACTTGAGTATATACATACTATTATAGATACATGTTTCTAGCTCAGATCTATGTTCATGTATAGCTTACATACTAGGCATACTATGTTTGAACTACTCTATTCTAAATGTTACACATTAAATTTGTTTTCCATCTTTATATACATGGATTAAAATAAATTTTTATTAGTTTTTAGCCCCTTTCCCCCCCACCCCCATTTCATTATGAACATTTGTGTATAGAACCTCAAGAGTGGTGGGATTCTTGTGGTTGGTCCAAGATCCAGATATTTTCTGGACCTCCTATAAGTTTATTGCGATTTGCCCTATTAGACATTCATAAGGAGGATTTCTGAAAATGGTATCAATCTTGTGACTTACCAAGTTAATTTTTCTGGCCGTTTTTGAAATTAAATTTGAAAAGGTGCTAGGAAAACCTAAAATTACTGCCTTAAGTTTCTTTTCCTTGCCTTACTCAAGACGTGTGTCTTCTACGCTCCTTTTGATGCTGTACTTTTTTCATCTATTCTGCCTTCCGGTTTTGCGCAGATAATGCCATTCTTGTAAAATGTTTCGTATTTCCAAAAAATTTTCATATTTGATTCACTTATTTTTTTTCTATTTTTATTTTGAGGACTACAGTTATTTAACAGTAAACTAACTTAGCCATTAGGCAAGGTTATGTTTTTAAAATGTCTACTATAAGGTACAAAATTATGATGGAAAAACATTCATATTTGTATTGACTTGTGTTTTATATTGACTAGTAAACAAAGAATACTTCTGAAAGCATAATTAATTTTCCCAGTCACCACAGAATTTTTTAATGCAAGCATTGAAGCATTATGAATGTAAGAATAAACCAGTCTTTACTCTGCCTAATTCTAGATTCATGATTTTCTTCCATTTTTAGAACTGAATTTGTCAAGCATCATGAAAATAGATTGATTTTGGCTCTCCCAAATTGTTCAGGGACTAGAATGTTTTCAACAACTAGGTCTTTTTAAAAAAGAAAAGAAAACACCCATATTTTTCTGTCATTGTATGAATATATTTCCCTGGGTGCTGCTTACTTTCGAAAATTCCCAAGTTTACTATCAACACACATACAGCTGAGTCAATTAAATTTGAAAATATAAATAAGTCTTGTATATATTTTCAGTAACCAAAGGCTATGGGTATTTTCTAATTGTTCTGTTGGGTAGCACACTTTATAAAACTTAGAGTTACTCATATACAGTGTTCAGCAATTTCATTTTACTTAGAATTAATAAAGATTATGAACTGAAACAAAAGACCATGCTACCACCAACACTGTCAAAAAATAGCTCCTAACATGTCTAGTATATCCCAGAAACTCCATAAATATTCTTGAGTGAATATGTATGTGTTTCAACCGTGATGATATTGGTTCCTTAGAATTTTCTTCATATCCACTCATTCTTTGTACAGACATGCTTTTTTCTTTCTTTGATGATTAATAGAAGTCTATGTGTAACACTTTTTGGTTTATTCGAGAATTCCTCCAGATGTCCTCTAAGGCTGGATTTTTGTTAATATTGTCTACGTAATGATTTAGTAGTTTGAGGAGTGTCCTATACCCACAGTGCCCAACTAGTTTTTGATGAGTACTGGCCTTATTCATTCATTCATTCATTCATTCATTTATTTTTATTTTTATTTTTTTTGAGCAATGACATGATCTAGCACATATAATGTGTTAGTGGATGGAAGAGTCGGAGACAAAGTCAACACCTAAGAACAAACCAGACTCTTACTCATGACTGGCCGCATAATTTACAAGACACAGTAGAGAATGAATGTGCAGGACTCTGTTCGGAAATTAGGAATTTGAAAACATTGACCACAGAGCTTAAACCAAATGTGGGGCTCTGTGCGAATGCACCTGGGTGGCCTGCATGTTGAAGCCTGCCCTGCCCCTGCTCTCAAATAGCTGAAAGCGAACCCCCTGGGTGTTTCTCACAGAACTTTGATTCTAGTGCTGGAGAGTAGAGCAGGGTGGGGTTGACTTCGTCCTGTCCACTCTGATCTTTAAATCAGCCTTTTTCTGGCTCGTTAACCCCTGGCCCTCCCACTGGCTGCAGAATGAGCCCTGAGAGGTGCCAAGTGACACAGAAATGTCTGGTGTAGGTGCCAAATGTTGAATTTATCTTTTCCTCCCTTTTCTCAGCACATTTGGAACAGAAAAAGGATTATACAAACAGATATCACCTAGGGTCAGTGCCATTCAGAATTTGTCTGATTATTAGAATTTGTATAAAACACAGAGTATCCCTTTTTAAAAATCTGTTCATTTCCATTCATGTTCTTTTTCCTCCCAATAAGGAAGTTACTTAATTATTCAACTGTTCGTCTAGCTGTTACACATTAAGAATTCCTATGATTGGCACAAAACCCATCACTTAAGCCTCATCTTAGAATTGCTCTTGTCTGTATTATTTCCGGTACGACTATGAAATGGTGTGGTTTTTAGCACATTTGTGTATACCCTGGAGGGTTGTTTGCAAATATGAGTTGCATGTGTTGTGAATTTATATGTAAAATGATAGAATATGTTTATGGTTATAATGTATCTGGAGTAATGACTGTGTGGGCGGGATGGAATGAAGCTGTCCATTTTGAAATCTGTAAAATATAGAAAACTTGGTGCTGCTTTTCAAGAAACAGATTGTTCCCCAAAGATTAATATTTGTGCTGAAGTACATTTCTCAGGTTCGCCCGTCACCTCAAAAATAATGGATCTGTGAACAAATCTGGACAACTTGTTACATGTCCCAGCTGCGAGGGCATCCTAGTGACACTTAACTTTTATAAAAATGTAGCTTCTTTATCCCTAAGACCCATGAAAAACCAACCATTTAAAAGAAATCCTGGAAAGTCATGTTCCACAGCATGCTAACTTGAAGGGAATTAGATCAAGCATGTTTTCTCCACTTAAAATGTCATCTTTCTCCTCCTCCTCACCCTTTCTTTTTGTTGACTCTGCCTAAGTTTGAGGTCCTCATGCTTCCATCTGTCTTCCCATCTCATCCCAAGGCACCCGCATATGTGTACATATATAATTCCTCCTATGAAAACTGGGAAGGTGAACAAGAAATTACATGCATTTGTTGATTGGTTAGTTTCATAACCCTCACAGAGGTGTATTTCATTTGGGCATATGTCCTTTGCTTTTGGGGCTCTTTTTGTGAAATGAGGGAATCAACCTTTTGGATTTCAAGGAAACAGGTTTTTGTTTTTGGTAGGGGAGCTATATTGTTTTTGAATTTCTTGTTCTCGAAGGTGTCTGGGAATAAAGACACCTTTGACCATTACCACCCTGCTGCAGAATTTGGGTTTAAAGGGAATGGGGGCGTGTTGGACAGTTTTCTCTGTGTAACATACCCTCTGGTGTTGTTTTTCATTGAACTCAGAACAATGGCCTAAACCACCTTAGCTTTTGCCACCTTTCTCTTTTCTCCATGACTCTACTTGTATATTTTATGTTTTTTCTGTATGTTTTTGTTTTTTGTGTATTTTTATTTATTTATTTATATTTTCTTTCCCCCTCTCCTCCCTGTCTGATATGCTAAGGTGGATCGTGGATGTTAAGGACTCATGTACTGTTACACACTTTTGGTTATGAAGTCTTTGGCAAAGAAAGGAGTTGTTGGGATCCCTCTTCTTTGCTAATTACTTTGATAATTGAGGTTTGAACTCTGATTGCCTTGGAGCCCCCTCACCAAACATAGGGTGAATTGCCTCAACTCTGAGTATCTACTTTTCAGTGTGTTTTTTTTACTGTTTGCCATCCATTTTGCGTTATTTTGGAGGGAACTAGGCTGAAGGGACAGTCTTTGCAGATTAAGCCCAGGCAAGTTAATATTGTGATTGGGCAAAGAGTATTTACCCCTGGGGCTCTTGGAATGTGTTAGGTCTTCTCTGCCAAGGACAAGATGCCATCAAGGACAAAGATGAGTTCTTAGGGGAAACGGGATGCAACTTTATTAACACCGGAGCTGCAAAGCACTAGGCAGGTGGTCCTTTCTAATTTAAACTTGCAGCCCACCGTGGCGCTGTCGCTTCACTCTGGGACACTTTGACAAGCTGCTAGCAAAGAGTAATTTTCAAAGCACAGCATTTATTTTTCTGATCTGCTCCTTCAGGTCCTATATACTCAGCTTAATTTTGATAGTCATTTGCTGCTCTATACTTGACTATACTTTCTTCTTTCCATTAATCTCTCTCTACCAAACTATATGTCACATTAAAGGATACAACATTTTGATATTTAAAAACCACAGTGCTACT
>NW_011889075.1:1612862-1663264 GCF_000151845.1 Pteropus vampyrus | reverse complement strand
TTTTTTTACTGTTTGCCATCCATTTTGCGTTATTTTGGAGGGAACTAGGCTGAAGGGACAGTCTTTGCAGATTAAGCCCAGGCAAGTTAATATTGTGATTGGGCAAAGAGTATTTACCCCTGGGGCTCTTGGAATGTGTTAGGTCTTCTCTGCCAAGGACAAGATGCCATCAAGGACAAAGATGAGTTCTTAGGGGAAACGGGATGCAACTTTATTAACACCGGAGCTGCAAAGCACTAGGCAGGTGGTCCTTTCTAATTTAAACTTGCAGCCCACCGTGGCGCTGTCGCTTCACTCTGGGACACTTTGACAAGCTGCTAGCAAAGAGTAATTTTCAAAGCACAGCATTTATTTTTCTGATCTGCTCCTTCAGGTCCTATATACTCAGCTTAATTTTGATAGTCATTTGCTGCTCTATACTTGACTATACTTTCTTCTTTCCATTAATCTCTCTCTACCAAACTATATGTCACATTAAAGGATACAACATTTTGATATTTAAAAACCACAGTGCTACTGTTTATCAACTCCTTTTACTTATATCTAACAATTTTTAAGTATTAATGCTCTGGGATACATATTTTACTTGTTTTGAACCTCAGTTTCTCTTTCTGTTAATTGTAGACAAATATGGACAGTAGAAGAGGCCTTTAAAAAAATCAGAGAGTATACACACACACACACACACACACACACACATACGGCTTGAAGAGTTTTTATGTATCTATAAACCCATGAAACTGCTGCCCAGATTAAAATACAGAACATTTTTGTGCCCAGAAGGCTCCTGTGCCCATTTTGTCAATGGGCAGTCAATACCCCTGTCCACTGTTCTGATTCATCACTACAGATTCTTTTATCCTGTTCTTGAACTTCACAGAAGTGGGATAAAACATACACTGTCTTGTTTCTGACTTCATTTTGCTCATTGTTATGTTTGAGATTTATCCATGTTGCTGGGTGTAGCAACCGTTCATTTTCTGTAGTATTCTGTTGTATGATCATACCACAACTTTTTATCCGTTCTAGTGTTGATGGATGTTTGGATTGTTTCCAGTTTGGAGTACTTCAGATGGACTTGACACCAGCATGGATTGTTTTTACTCCATCCTGCTCTACAACAAAATTACTTTCATTAATAATTAAGACATGAAACAGATAATAATAACCACCAGAAAAAATATGCAGTGAAAGTTTTCCTTCAGTGATTTTCCAGTATTTAATCCTGTCTGTTTAAAAAAAGAAATTATAATACAAAAAAATAATGGATGAATAGTTTTTAGTTACATTTAATTTTTTTCCCCAAAAGCAAACAGTGTATATCTACCTATGTATTGATCTGTCACCGTAATAGCAATATTGTAGTTTGTTTTTGAGCCTTCTCTAGTTTGATCACTTTGCCAGAATTTGTTATTTACCAGATTTGTCACTCTGTCTTTGTATATAGTTCAATAAAGAACATTCTCTAAAAATATTTTTAATTTTTAAAATCTTTACATAAAACAGAAACCTTTAAGTAGTTAGGAAAAGTCTTGCAGATAAGTTTGGCAGTGAGTCATAAAAATCCCATTTCACCATAGATTACAAGAATTGTAATGCCTTTGTTTCTTTAGGAATTATTTGTGTGAGTTTCAAATGATGTCCGCACAGCTGAAAAATTTTAAGCAGAAATAAAAAGTCCAAGGTCTCACCTAGAATGGTAGAACTGAAATAACTTGTTTTTCTTCATTATTGCAACCACTCTGCTGTCATTTTAAAATTCAAATCTACTATCTAAATGAAGGAACACGTGGGTACCACAGAGATTGGGGAAACTATGCCTAGTGCAAGCTTGAATGATCTCCTACTGAGAGGAACTTATTGAGAAGGAATATATGGAGCTGGGTGCTTGTGGCAGTGGGTCATGGGTGGAGGTGGGCAGCTCTATAACGAGTTCTCTGAGCAGTCTCTATTGAAAAACACTGTTTACTAAAGCATAAGCACCAAAAATAAGCTAATTTGAATTTTAAATTAAAATTAAAATTTGACAGTAACTATAAGAATTATTTAAAACCTCAACCAAGAATTTTTCTGGGTTTTATCATTTATATAGTTTGAAGTTGCTGGAACATGGTGATAGTAAAAAAGGGGCCTAACTTTTAGATTATTTTAAAAAAATTGTTTTCAGACTTCTTTAAGTCTACCCTTGGTGCCGGTGCCTGGGCCGGCCCTTCCCGCACCCTGGCCCAGCGCTTGGTTGACACTTCTGTTTGAATGCACCTCCCGTGAACCTTCTCGCGCTCGTCCGCCGCTGGCATGTGGGCGGGTGTTCCTTTTCTCACATCCTGCAATGCTGGACGCTACCTTTTCATTTTAGACATTCCACATGTTTTCTGTGAATAACAGTTTTACTCTTCCTTTCCAGTCCTTATTTTTTTTATTTATTCTTCTTGTCTTTTCCATTGGCTGAGACCGCAGCACAATGTTAAATAATACCAGTAATGGTAGTGAGCTTGAGCCCTGGGGAAAGGGTTTCATTGCTCCCCTTTACAAATGAAGGCTTTTTTTTTTTCTTTGTAAAATATCACTTATCAGATTAAAGAAGTTCCAAGAAAGCCTTTTTTTTTTTAAGCACTATGTAAAGTTAAAACATGGTTTTATTGTGTTTTCATGAACATGTTATAGTACAAAAAGAATGGGCTTTGAAGTATTGTGGACTTTAGCTTGAATTTTGGCCTTACCATCTGTGTTAATTTTTGGACCTGCAAACTAGAAAAGCAATACGGCATAAAGCTATTAAAATTACTGAAGTAAAGTTAGCTAATCTATGCAAAGTGCCTACTATTATGCTTGTTGGCTATATTGTTCCTGACATTAATTTTAAGAGGGTTATAAAGTTATTTTCAAAGTTTAATTTTTAGTAGACTTGGTTCATACAAACAGTTGAAGCTAACAATTCATGTTCCTAGTATGAGGTATCTCTTGAGATTAGTGGGGGTTAGGTTTTTCAGTTCCATACTGCAGTCTAGGTTTTAGTTATAAATGCCTATTCTGGCATAGTCCACCAGTGATTGGAAGTGAACTGTTAATATACATTTTATGGATTTATATCCATATTTAGGTTAATAAGTAACAGACGGTGAGTGATAACTGTCATTTTGGATCGTGGAGTGAGCTATGGAATCAATTCTAGCCTAAATGAAGGTTAGCTATTATTTGTTTAATGTGTCAGACACTGCAGTCAGACCTGGGAGTAGTATAGTGTTAAATAAGGCAGTTTTAGCATTTAGCAGGGAATGATCAGAATGTAGTGATGATGGCAGTAGTGGAGTATTTAATACAATTGTTTGTGGGTTTTGTTTGGGGTAGTGGAGTGTGTGTGTGCGAAAGAGAGAGGGAGGGAGAGAAAGAGAGAGGTAGGGAGGGAGGGATGGGATGGTGGTGACTGGGGAAAGCTTTCAGACTTGATTCCTAATTGTTGACTGAGTCAGTTTAGCTGTGGTGGTGGGGGATCTGGTGCAGGGACTTTCCTGGCAGAAGGTGTAATATTTACACTGCCAGAGGCTGTGACTTTGTATGTGTTGAGAACTCTTTAGTAGGTGAGCAGTTCTGGGCCCTGAAGGGCACGATGGGCAGAGGGACTGACAGGAGCAGTAGTCAGGGTTAGACCCTGAAGGCCTTCCTTCTAGGCTGTGCTGAGAAACTTGGGCTTTCCATGTTCAGATTTGCAGTTTTAGATTGTCATGGCAGTGGTGTTGTCCCCTATATTAAAAGCTGTTCTTAACTCTTTACTTTTGGTACCCCCAGGACTTGTTGATGGCTCTATGCTGGTTCATTACAGTTTCCAAATGTATTTGGTCCTGGATAACAACCCAGTTTACTCCTGAAGTCCTGATAAATTGAAGCATGCCTGATAATAGTTCAGTTTAATAAATATTTTTGGTAAAAGAGCCTCATTTATGGACATTCTCTGCTCCTTTACAATTTTTTTTCATTTTCATGTTATCAAAAAATACTCTGAAAACTTATAATGTCACATAAATTAAATGTTCTACCTTTCTTTTTTTTTTTAACCTCTGAATACTAAAATATGTTATTCCAGGGTAGAAAATTCCTTGTAACAAAGCTGTAAGTTTAATTTAAAACTGACATCTGGTGCCAATTTTATGTTTCAGTATTTTATTTATCTTAAAAATTCCAATTTTTCTATATTTGTGATATCGATTTTTTGTAATTGAATTTTGTGTTTTTCTTTTCAATAAGTATTATTTATTAAGGCTGACCTTCATTCTTCAGGAAATTCAGAGATTCCTTCTTGCTCTTTAGAACAATTAGAATTTCTTCTCATTTTCAGTGTCTTTAGTAGATGATATGAATATGTGCATAATCAAATACATTCTGAAGTTCTTAGCTAATAATGGTTGTTACTTTTGTAAGTTTACTTGTAAAATAGATAGATGTCTTTGAAGTTTTCAAAAATGATTTCCGAGTGTGTGGGTTACGGTTTGATAAGTTCTTATAGAGATAGATGTAGGGTCTGCAAGAAAGTCCCTAATTTGGAATCATAACTAAATAAATAGTAGTTGACACCCAATGGCAAAAATCTGAATCATGTTTTCTTTTAGGAACGATTGTTTAAGACTGATCGCCGGCTGAAGGCACAGTCAGCTTTCATGCTCATGCAATAGTGATCACCCAGCTTGGCTCGCCAGAGAATGAGCAAGGGACAGAGTTCCTGGGAAAGACGGTGCTGTTCTTGGTGTCATGCCAGCGATGTTGTTTTCTCCTCTTCTCTCCACACGTGTACTCCAGTTCACCCGAACTTCACTTCCCCACACGTAGAATATTTCTGAGAATTATTTTCTCTCAGAAACACTTTTAAATCATAGATTGAACGTTGTTTTCCTTAACAAGTTGTTTGTCTTGAAACTTGTTGGGGATAATTGTAAAAATCAATAGAAATATTTAACGTCTATTAAGTTGTATCATATATAACAATGTCATGTTATGTATTATATAAATATAAGCAAAGCCAAAAAATAAAGAAATTACAGAGGTAGTAGAGGAGGTGCCCTTATGTCTCTGAGGAATCCTGGGTTCTCACGCAGCCTGCACTGCTCTTGTTCTGCTGTCACCACAAACCCAGTGCTACTGAGAACACCAAATCCCTCTCAGCTGTTCCTATACCGGTACGAGCTTGAATGCCTCTCGGCTGCAGCTACTGACTTAACTCCCTGCGCTAGCTTAACATCCCAGGACTTTTTTGTTGACTATTCTATTCTGTTAGGAACCTAGAGACTTCAGGGCTTTTCTTTGGTTCTTGGATAAAGCAGGTCCTTGGAATTTCTTTGGCTCTGAGGGTGTTAACTTTCCCCTCTCCATATTTATACTCTACAGCTGGGGGCAGTATCTTATTTATGATGCTAAAGCTAGCTAAATCCATATGCTTTTTAGCAGTCTTGCTCTAGATTTATTTAAGATTGAGATAATAAAAATTGCTAGTGCAAGCCTCTGCTGCTCGTTGAGATTGCTGCATAAAGAAATACACAGCCCTTTCCTTTGTCACCTTCCCAAATCTAAGATTGGGTTAGCCACCTGTGGTGAATATTGGCATTTTCTACAGGGCTTTGAAAAGTTTTATGTAGTAGTTCCACCTTATCTGTGGTTTTAGTTTCCATGGTTTCAGTTACCCAAGGTTAACCACGGTCCAAAAATGTTAAATGGAAAATTCCAGAAATAAACAGTTAATGAGTTTTAAATTGTACATCATTCTGAGTATCATGGTGAAATCTTTCACTGTCTGGCTCCATCCCACCTGGGAGGTGAATCACCCCTTTGTTCAGTGTGTCCACGTTACAGACAATCCCCACCTGCTAGTCACTTAGTAGCCATCTTGGTCGGCAGATTGACTTTGCAGTATTGCAGTGATTATGTTCAGGTAACCCTTATTTTACTTAACAGTGGTCCCAAAGAACAAGAGTAGGGATGCTGGCAATTCAGACATGCCAAAGAGAAGCCATAATGAAGTATGTATGTATTGGAAAAAACATAGTATATGTAGGGTTCAGTACTATACGCAGTTTCAGGCATCCACTTGGGGGCTGGGAACGTATCCTCCATGGGTAAGTGGGGACTGCTGTATATTTAATAGAAGGAAAGTCTATGTGCAGTTATGTTGAAATAAGCAAATATTTTCCAAAAAAGAAATAAAAATTAGGGTTGGATAAAAACTGCTTGCAAACTTGAATATTCCCAAGGTAATATGCACGGACATGCCAAATCTCTCCTGATCCATAGTGACTCTATAGTATTTAACTTGTATTAGAGCTTGGGAACAAAAGCAATAATTGGAACAAAGTTTCATTCTTAAAGGATAATGTGGTATCCACTTGCACTTATAAATTGTTTTTCATGGAAAGAGTTGCTATGCATGATGAAGGTAAAATACAGTCTTTATCCTCATTTTATTTTTTTGATATTTAAGCAAGAATAGGAAAAAGAAAACCAATATAATTCTAATGCATAAACTGAGATAGAATATTTTTTAACCTCAGTAATGAGCTTTTCTATTTGAAATAGCTAAGCGATAAATAAAATTTTACTTTGTGTCTGTTTCAGTGGAAAAACTTAATGTATTACACACTACAGCATACATAAACTTCATTTTTGTTCTAAAAAGTTATTTAGTTATGGCATCAAAACCCTTCTTTCTTGAACTACTTTAGATGGATGAGACTGAAAAGCATCTTTATAACTTCATTTGAAATGCTATTTGATATACTTGAGGATAAATAAGAAAATGTAGTGAACTCAGAATTTAAACAGATTGCCTTGTAAGGTGCTTTATGGCATATAGTCATATTTTGTTGTACTTTGTAGTTGATTTAGAATGTTTTAGTTGTGAGCAAAGATATTTATTCTTAGGTTTCCTAAGGAGTTCTTTAAAATCTGAATGAATGCTCAGTATAACACTTAACACCAATATTTTGCAGTATAAATATCTATTATAATATATTTAGTATTTTTGATGTATTAATCTTTGCCATGTTGAGAGAAAACTCTCTTCTCCCTCATTTCACAAGAATGACTTTTTGAAATTTAATCAGAGGCCGATTTGACTTCTTTAAAGGTAGAACAGAAGAAAGAAGACAGAATTTCACAAACTGCTGTGGTCTGAGGTAGGTAACCTGATATTCTTAAAGAATATTTTGATTTTTAAGCCTCAGGAAGATATCAGATATTCCTGCAGTGAAGTCCACCCTCAAGTTTAGTGGTTTTCATAAACATATTAATAATAACAATGGTAATAATCCTTTCCTATGTGTCTGCTATTTGCTGGGCTCTGTCCTAGGCATTTTAAACTCTGCTGTCTAATTTACAAGGCAGATTATCCCGCAGTGCTATTGTGAAGACATTAAAGCTCAGAGAATCATTTTGCCAATGTGCCCCACATCCCAAGCATTAAGACTGGAATTAAAGCCTAAATCTGACTTGTTTTATGGCCCAGTGCCCTTTCCACTGTCCTCATGTGCCTTCAGAAAGACTTCATGGGTAGGATAACCCTATGTTTATATCTCCTAGGGTGACTTACTCCCCATTTTTTTGAGTTTTTCTGGTCTCCAGCAAAGCCATGTGAGAGGAGAGTTGAAAAACTTTCTATAAGGAGCATAGTGATATGTGTATTTGTGTAAATGGGTCACAGACTTAAGAAAAAATCTTGGAGAAGTCCATCTAGCTCACCACTTATAACAGAAATGACTGTATTCAATTTTATTAAGGCTTTCTAGTAGTTGAAAATACGAGTTTAAATGTAATAGTCTTTAAATGTAATAAAAGTTTAAATGTAATTAAATTAAGGGTAAATTGTGGGTCATTTCAAAGACACTGTTTTTACAAATTGATTATACACATAATAGGTCCTTCAAATAGCATGTTTTGATTGAACAGGAAGTCTTTGCTAACAGACCCTGTTCTCTGTGCTCTGTATTCTTTTTAGGGCATATGATAAGTAATAAACTTTTTCTTTGCTCTCTCTGAGGTGGAAAAGGAAGTTATAGTTTGAGTGCTTGGGCAGAGGCCTAAATCATAATCGTAAGCTGTAATATATGTAAATCCATGACAAATGGTTTAGCTTCAAACATCTGGGTAGCAGAAGCTTGTAAAACCATGCCCCAATATTCCTTTCTGGAGCCCAGATCATAGAAGAATTATCCATCTTTTTTAGCCGTGAGATTTATAAGGTTTTCTTTTTCAAAATCTTCAGTCTTTGAGCTTCTAGAAAGAAAACAATATCAAGTCTTAAATGACAGAAATGAATTCCTAAATAAGTTAAACTTTTTCAAGTATTTGCTAAATTTAAATAATAATGCTGTACAAATGGTAGCTCAGGTCTTCACTGTGTCAGTGGTACTGAACATTCTAAATTCGAAATGGCAGGCTCTCTGTTCCCCTGTCTGGGTAATCGCTGATAAAACATTAATCATCTCAAGGTTCTATTCAAGTCCATTGATGGAAATTGTGAAATGTAATTTAGCTTGAGGAATTGAATTAATGTTTTCTAATAGCTTCGAGGTATATTCAATGATTTATTGTTTCCAGTGCTGGAAGGTGTGCTATACGTATCCTGTGTGTGTGTGTGTGTGTGTGTGTGTGTGTGTATGCGCACACATGCACACACACACACACACTATTTAAATAGGTGACTACAAATGATGTACATTCCATGTTATAAAAATGTATATTATCTCTGTGATAAATGTTAGTATGGTTTATTTGTGTCTGTCATTTTCACATTTTATATATGGTACAAGATAGTGCTCAATTAAGAACTATTTGTTCATTTAAAAAAACTTTATATGTAAATGTATATGTGCAGACATAGGTTAATATATATGTTTTATTTTCAAGCAAGCTCAGAATTTATTCTAATTTGATATACTAAGAACCTCTATCATGCACACAGTTTTCCCATGTATCATTTACCTCCTTTACAGACTTTTTATTATCTCCCACCCTCTGCTCTCTTCCCCGTAGCATTTTTGCCTCAAACCCATGTTAATAACATACTTATATCTTTCTCACTGCTCATTTAAAAAAGTTACGACGATGCAGCTTCCTTTTGTCTTTCATTTTTGTTCACTTTTGCACCTGTAGAATCTGAACAGTTTCTGGTCCAGGGTAGGTATTCAGTAACCATTTATTGAATGAATATAGAAGAGGAAGAAGCAAGAAGCAGTGTCCCCAGATCCGAGGGAGGCCTAATCCTGTTGAGTCTGCCTCTTTGGTGTCCCTTGGACTGGTTTCATTTCTTGAGACTTTGTTTGTTTGTTTTCCCCAAAATATGTGTTGTTATACTCATGTCATTGAATTGAGAGAGTTAAATGAGATTTTATAAATGAAATTCCTTATGTGTTGCCCAGAACACAGTAGGCTTTCATAGTACGTTTTATTTGAAGGTTCTATAAAATGCTAATAGAACAGAATGCATCCTAATGATGCATTCTAGTAGAAGAGATTTGTCAGTTATTCAGACCGTATCATAATTTGTGTCCTTATGTTGTCACCCAGAGAGATACCATTAATGTCCCAAGTGATTCATAGTAGGGAGGTTTTAGCTCCTTTTATCGTGGAATTTGTTCATCAATTCTATTATAGGTAACTAATAATTCAGGCAAGCTTCGAGTATTATGAACAAATAGTGAGGGGGGTAATGCTTCATTAGGTGTAATGCATTATGAATCCTAAAAATAAGTTGGGCCTACACTGTGGAAGGATAAGCAGTTTCCTCTTAACATAGTAAATAGTTCCTGAACGTTGAGTCTCTGGTAGGACTAAAGGTTAGGGAGAGAAATTTTGGAATCTGGGAGTA
The DNA here is from genome assembly GCF_000151845.1 of Pteropus vampyrus. Taxonomy (NCBI): domain Eukaryota; kingdom Metazoa; phylum Chordata; class Mammalia; order Chiroptera; family Pteropodidae; genus Pteropus; species Pteropus vampyrus. The sequence continues at coordinate 1,653,417 of NW_011889075.1, read as the reverse complement.
AAGAACATTAGAGTGATGTTGCTTACTGGAGTATATAGGAAATCTTGGTCTGTGTGTATCCCGAATCACTGCTAGTCTTCCCATTGGTATAGTGACACTATGGCTTTTCTGGGGGCTGTCAACACCCATTGCATCATACTGAGGCCAGCTGTAGTATAGAGTACGGAGTCTTGTAATCATGATTATGTTGACTTGTCCCTGAGGCGGGCATGTTCAAGTTTTAGGCTTGGTAACACTGAGTTTGGACACTCACAGCCCCAGCTTAACCGCCCTCAGTTCATCTTGTACCAATAGTAAGCACTTCACCCACCTACACTTTAGCCATGTGGGATTTCTTTTTGCTCCCTGAGACCACCATGCTCATTTCTAGACTAGCGTCTTGTACTCATTTGTCTCCCTGCTGGGAATTCTATCTCCCAGTTTTATAATGACAGCCTCCTCCTTGTCTTGAGGCTTGTCTTCCTTCAGTCATGACACTCAGAGACATCTATCCCAATCAAGTCAATCTCTATCCCATCCTCCTGTCTGAATTCTTAACTTTACTACCTGACACGACCTGATTAGTGTCACATGTGCTACTGAGAGTAGTGTCTTCTGCTCTCTGCTTATCCCCTGTGTTTAGAATAGTGTTTGACATGGGGAAAACACTCAAATGTTGGTTGGCTGAGAGAATGAATGAATGAATGAATGAATGAATGAATGAAGACATTGAAGCCTCATTTCTTATGTCTTTTTCCGCTTCCTCACCTTATTTATAGTTAATATAAAACTAGGAAGACCACATTAATTACAAATGCTGAATGCTGGGTAATAGAGGACTGTTGGGCTAGGAGCAGTTGTTTCAGTTGTTGAGTAGGTCTGCGGTGGCAGAGCAAGGGATGTTGGGAGATTTAATAAATGGCCACAGTAATGACAAAGAATTTTTTCAGGCATCTGAGTACTTTGCCTGAAGTGTCTTCTTACCACCTAGCTGCTCCTAGACGGGGTTTCTGAGGTTTGCTATTGTATGTTTTAGGAGTCAGGATTTCTGTTGGGGAAGCATTAAGCATCACATGTAGACTCTGTGGATATTCTCATTTATAGTTTTTGCTCTTAGGAAGGATTCTCTTTGCAAACCAGGAAGGCTGTCTAAGCTCGATTCTTGTCAGACAGGGCTCCTTAGCTGACGGCAAGAAGAGAATTGTGCTCTTGATAGCGACCTCTTTTTTGTCTAAGTGAAAAATCAAAGCTTGTGTTTACCTTGCTCTCCTTTAGCTGAGTTTCCAACCACCGCACCTTCTTCCCAATTTAAAAATTAGAAGTAATGAAATTATACTGTAAATCAATGAAAATGTGATTAGTAGTATGTTATTCACTCTGATGATTTTCAAATAAATGTTTGTCTTTTCTTTCTCTTTTGCCCCAAGAGGAAAATAGGAAACTAGGAAAAAACAAAGGGAGAAGTTAGCCAGGCAGAATATACTTAACATATTCTGAAAAGAACATAGATGCAAAGTCACATTTCATTTGTCACAATTTCTAGGACTCTGGGCATTCTGAGTCTTGTTCCTCCATTAGCACTAATTTTAAATTAGATTCGAAGAGTGGTTGATGAATAGCCCCAATTGTTATGTGCATATGAACCCCTCTGGTTAATGTTACCTGCTGCCCATCTGCAGTGAAAGAGAAGAGACTAACAGAAGACTTGAGAATGATACTCTGCTGAGATTTTTTTTTTTTACATAAGGCATAATTCTATCCATGCTAGTGAAATCTGGAGTGAGAGTGGCAATTGGCTTTTCATGGAAAAGTAAGTGTATTAAATTTTATAAGTGTATCCATACATTTCATAAGTGTATGAAATGATTCTACTTGGGTAATGTTATAATCTTTGTATAAATAATGGAAGCAGAGGTCAGTATTTGGCCATCTTAAGATGACTATTATGTTATTCTCCTACTTCCTTCCAGCTAGCAAGTTCTAGTGTGTTTAGCCATAGGAATTATGAGGAAATACTGTATATTACTGAGATTTATTTTCTATTTTATCCAGAATCATTGGGATATTCTGATGTCAGGACAATTGGATAATTGTAAAAAGCAACACACTTTTGATACCATTTCCCCTTAGTGGAATTGTGGTTTGAAGTTTGATACAATTCGTTCCTGAATGTTGTCAGAAAGAGGAAGAAAATATATTTTGATATGCTTTGGTTGTTCTTGAAATGTACTTGTATGGTTTGCTAGGGATGCTATAATAAAGTTTTATAGAATGGTGACTTAAACAACAGAAATTTATTTTCTCATTATGGAGGCTAGAAGTCTAAGATCAAGGTGTTGGTATCCTCTGAGGCCTCTCTCCTTGGCTTGCAGATGGCTGTCTTCTCCCTTTGTGTTCACATGGTCCTCCCACTTACCTCCTCTTCTCAGGACACTAATCATATTGGATTAGGGCCCACCTCAATGACCTATGTTAACTTGATTATGTCTTTAAACACTCTATTTCCAAATATAGTCCTATTCTGAAGTGCTGAAAGTGAGGACTTCAACATATGAATTTTTTTTTGGTGGGAGGGACACAGTCTTTCTCAGAACTACTTTTTTTTTTTTTTTAAATTGTAAAACTCTTGTTAAATGAATTTAAGAGAAGGATAGACCCACTTGGTTTAACCAAACTTCTCATACTCATTTCTATAAAACAAAATACTTCATTAGTTACTGCTTAATATCACAGTTTGCTTGATTTTTGACCATTTTGTCTTGAATCCTCCAGTAGCATAGTATAGTATAGCATAGCATACTATAGTAAAGTATTTGAGGATACTTTGTATTTTAATGAAGAACGACTTCCAATAGAACAATACTCTTCAGGCTTTAACATGCATATTAATATTGTAGAGACTTTGATAAGATGCAGATTTCAGTTCCATAGGTCTTGGATGGAGCCTGAGGTCCTGCCTATAACATGTTCTCTAGATGATACTGATGCTGCTGGTCCTCAGACACCTTGAGAAGCAGGGCCACACAATTTGCAGGTACCAGTGCAGAATGGAAATGTGAATCCTTTGTTCAGAATTGATTTAGATTTTTGAGACTGCAACAACAGAGCATTAAAGCAAGTCATGGAGCCCTGTGTGAATACACCAGTGAGTGGCACACCCAGAGCCAGCTCTAAGCTGATGCCATAGTGCTAAGGGAAATTATTGCAGGGCACTTATTCGCACTGGTTTGTCAGACGATTACTTTTTTGGTCAGTGATAAAATCCTTATACTTATAAGTAATTGTGGCTTTACATTGTGTTTGCACAAAACAACTCTCAGATCATGGGGAAGCATTAGCACGCAGAAGGTATAAAACGAGTTGCTCCTGACACTCTAAATATCGTTGCCTATAAAACAAACTGTTACCACCAGTACCACAGTGATTATAACATATAACTTGTCCTTCCTTTGGAAAGTTTTAAGGGAATGTAGGCCATGATACATGAATTCTTCTGCCAAAATGAAAATTTTCCTTTGTCCTTAGAGAACAGGGTGCCTGCTTTTTAATGGTAGTATTTAACTCTGGGAGCAAAATTCATTCCATTTTTCGAAGGTCAAGGTCATCATCATCATCATCATCATCATCATCATACAAAAATTGATTTAAAAAATGCTAGGGTAACACATACACATGGATTTGTCATTTTGTTCCTCACAAAAAAACATATACTCCTGTGTACTGAGTCATACATCTTCAGACATGTGCCCCATTTCTCCTGCTTCCTCCCTTACCTCCTTTATATTAAGGGAACTATATAGGCATATAATTCTGGAAGCCAAAGATATGTTTTTCATTTATGATTAGCCCAAGGAGAAACCTGAGGTCTGATGAAAATGGCCTGAGGTGTATCCCTACTCATCCTATTAGATTGCCTCTTGGTGCTTTTCCAAATTTTTGATTCTGAATTCCTTTAATCAAATAATTATTTCAAAGAAAATGATCAAGTCATTACTTCTTTTATATACTTGATTTTTTTCTACCTTATTTCTCATATCTTTATTTCCAGGTGTCCTATTTCTATATCCTTCAGTTGGGGCTGTAAAGTGATCTGTGTTAAAGCAGTAGTTGTTACTTGATATTACTAATCTATTTTTTTCTCATGGATATTTGAATTTCAGGGATTTGAGTGAAAATATTTTTAAAAATTCTGATAAACATCATGTGGAAGATTCTGATTCTCTAGGTCTGGAATGACGGCCTGCATTTTAAAAATAAGTGGTGTATTCATATGGTTCAAAATCCAAAAGGTATAAGTAACACTGTCATCTCCAAGCCATTCAGTTTCTTCCTTGGAGGCACTCTGTGTGTGTGTGTGTGTGTGTGTGTGTGTGTGTCTGTCTGTCTTTTAAAAAATTACATGAACTATAACGTCATGGGTTTTTACAAAAGGTGTAACCAATGAAGGCAGAACGATGTGAATGATAGGAAATATGTGTGTTCAGTAGCCTGATGAGTGCACTTGCAGACTGTGATTATCTTCTCATCCCATAATGTTGGTGTTATCTGTAGGCTTCCAAAGTTCTTACAAAAAAAGAATTATTAGAAAAAGTGGTGGGCCTTATTACTAGAAATAATAAAGAATTAGCAGGGGAAATTTAGTAGATTGTTTTTAAAAAGAAAAATTAGCATCCAGTTAGTCTAATTTCAGTTTCTAATAGACTGATGAAATCACATTAACAAGAATGTGTAAACATCTGTAAGATAATGGAAGCAAGACCAAAGACTTCAAAGTAGTAATCATCACACAAAAACCTGATTGCTTTCACTGGTAGCTTTATAGAATTACTTGTTTCAAAAAAGGCTGTAGTTGTTAAACATGATTTTGAAAGAGCAATTTTTTTGAAACCTTATATACCAAATTAACTGAATTGATAAAGAAATGGTAATGTGTAATAAACTGTTTAAAGAGGTAATGATTATTGCAAACATCAGATTGAAGAGAACCACAAGATATTGTGTATATATATATATTTTTAATGATCTGGAACCATTACTTAAGCAATATATTGATGAAATTTATAGATAGTGCTGAATGGGGTGCCTTTTGATTTTTTTATGAGTGTTAGTGAGAATTAAGCAATAGGGTCAACCATGCCAGTTTAGTATAACAGCCAAAGATGAAATAGACTCTTTTATAAGTACCCAACTAATGTATCTGGGGAGAAATAATCAAATCCATGGGATCAAAGGAAAGAAAAACCTAGTGACCACATGACTTTTAGGAGACAGGTAGTAAAATGACAGTGGATTATTTTATGAATTAGATATGAACTTAAAATACAATTAACCTAAAGTTTTTTAGTCCATACGATGAAAAAATATCAGACTGTAATCTACGAATACTATTATATATTTTGTCAGCCCAATTACCCACCCACCATTAAATGGCACTATGATTGGACAAACCAAGAACTGTGCAACAATAAGGGAAATTTCCGGAAAAGGTGTGTCTGTCAACTAAGAAAATAAAGAAAAGTAGACGTACATTGTAGAGACACACATGGAAATGCATTGAGTCAGATTGATGCAGGACAGGGCAAATTTTCCTGAGTGGTGGGGAGACCACACCCTGCACCGAGAGAAGAGGGTCCTTTGGCGGAGAGTGGGGAAAGAGTTCAATGCCACACACCAAAGTTGGAGTAAAAAGGAAAGTTTATTAGAAAAGGGGTAACACCCCGCAGACAGAGTATGGTCTCCTCTCAGATAGTGAGAGGGACCCCAAGAGAGACTTGGAAAGAGTGAGTAGGGGTTGTTCTGGGAATTCAGTTTATATGTCACTCTTTAGTTCCTGTGAGTTAGTGTTTAAAGGGGAAAGGTATGTAGCATGAAAAGGTAAGAATATGTAGAATGAAAATCCTGCTGGCAGTTCCCAGCCTTTAATCCATAGGTTCCACATGGTTTTAGCCATAGGGAATGACTCTTGGTTCCTGTTTCCCCTTCACAAATGTGGGGAATGGGTTGTTAGTAATCCAGCAGAAATCTTCTTTTGTTCTGAAGGTGTTCTCCTGGTTTAGCACATTGCAACCTCTGAATGTGGCTTGATTAACATTTTTAATTCTCTTGCCTCCTCTCTATATTAAGATGACATTTGTTTTCATGTGAATATTAGGACACTCAACTTTTTGATTAGCTGGGCACCATGTACCTCACTTTAAGGCACTAAACACAGCTGCTAGAGAAGAGATGAAGTGGGACTAAGGAACCAGCATCTGAATGCTCTTTATATACATGTTTAGGTTTAAGCTTAGAGAATTTGTAATGTCTTACCAAATGTGTTGTAGATAGTAAGTGGCTAAGTAAAATTGAAACCCATGGGTCTTTACTCTCTACGCACAAAGATCTGACCTTCATACTATTCCAGAAAAACCTTTGCATTGGCACATTCTGAGACAACATCAGTAGTTCATTCTTCATTTTAGGGAGCCGTAAGGGGAATTATATCTACACGGACAAAGAAGAGGATAATATTTCAGTCTCTAAAGCAATAATGATGGATTCCTCTTTTGACTTAACTCATTTCCCGTTTGCCCAGAGACTACTCACCAGTGGCACTTGTGGCTGTAGCATTTACCCCGAGATAACTCGTGGATTACAGCTCTAACCTTACCCCCAAGTTTGCCACGAAATATCTCACTTTTATTATTTTCACATCGCTCTAGTATATCGATAGTCCTTGGAAACAAATGACATCGTTCTATTTACAGCATTCTGTTTTTAGCAGTGGTATTTCCATTTACAAAATACAGTGATTCTTGAATGCCGAAAATGTCAAATCCTAGAAAATGTAGCATTCCTACACATGATGTTAACATTGTTCTCAAACAGTTGTTAGCCAAAGATTCATTTAATGAGTCTGATTTATGTATACATTTCTGTTACATTAGGATTAGAGGCAAGTACTGTTTAGAAATAGCTCCAAGAACAGTTTTTATATTTTATTTTCACATTGAAACCAGTCAGATTTGCTTCAGTCTGAAAGAGCGTGTTTATGTAAAATTAAATTAACACTGGCAGCGAGCTGCATTTTTTTTTCCCCCTCCTAAATGGAAAATGGGTTAAAGAGTCTTACATGAACAAATCCATGTCAGTTTTGGACCAAGAAAAATAATAGTTTGTAAAATCAGTAAGGCATGCTAGATCTTTGTATTTTCAAATTTGTATATCAAACATAAGTTTCATAACCTGAGTGATGCTCAGACTTTGTCATACTGTATGATTTATGTATACCAAAGGCTCTAATAAATGAAATATCTAGAAATGGTAGTGTTATTGTGATGAGTTAAATGGGTAGAGATGATAGAATTAAAATTAGTTCCTAATTTGCATTGATTTTTTTATAGAAACTTTTAGAGAATTAAAGTGAGAAAATTTTAAAGCACATTCTGGTAGAGAAAATATTTTGTTTTCCTGACTATTTTAACATAGAATCAATACTAATATCATTTGTATCATACTTTAGTTTTTACAAAATGGATTCACATATTTTCTCATATTTCACCTGTGCAATGACCTTGGAAGATAAGATTTCCTAATTATGTTTTTAATGTCTATTTCTTACCTGTCTAAAGGCAGATTGATTGAGCTCCATTTCCTCAATTTAGAAGGCTGGAACATTTAAGAAAGCACAGGAAAAGAAGAGACAGGGATTTTAAATATTAAAAACGACTCCTGAAATGATTTGAGTAGCAATCTTAGTCATTTTCCCAAAGGCTGAAAACAAAACCAAACCAAAGAAAACCCAAAGGAAACAGCGAAAGCAGAGAGAGTGTCCCTGATCCTGTCACTTAGTGTAGCAGTTTTTTTTTTTTGACTATCTGCTTTTGAGAAAAGGATACTTTGTATGTCTGCTTACAAGGACCGCTGTTTTTTCTTCTCAGTGTTTTCTTGTTTTACTGACATATGCTTAAACTTGATTTAAATTTTGTGGCATTAAAATGAAAACTAAGATCTTTATTATATTTTCATAATGTTTTTATTAAATATTTGATACTTTTTGGTAAATCTTACACTTCATTAGTTAGTTTTAAGTATGGCAATTTATAACGCCAAATCCCCCAAAATAATAACAACAGCAACTTAAATACTCTAAATGTTTATTTCTTTCTTATGTAAAAGGAGTCAAGATGTTGGCAGTCCAGCGCTGGTTTTGCATGATGGCTCCAACATCAGGAAACCAGACCAGACCCCTTTCACACTAAGATGTCATCCTTAGGATATCACCTGATGGCTGCCTGAGCTTCCACCATCAGGTTCACATTTCAGGCAGCAGAAAGGAGGATGAAGAAGCATACCTGGTTTTCCTTTTAGGCTCATTTTCTGAAGTACCAAATAGCATTCTTGCTTTTATCATGCTTTAGTTATAGGACTAATGTTAAAACAGTTTGCTGCAAGGTTAGCACATGCCCATTCAGCCAAAAATCTGAGGAGGAAGAGGACAGTAAGAGTTTGGTGTAAGCATCAGTCAGTCTCTGTCACATAGAGTATGTAACACAACAGACCAATAATGAGGTTGCTTCTTAGTCAATTCATTTGTTTTTGGGCTGTCCTAGTCGGTTTATGATAGTTAAGACTTTGTGAATGACTACTCTTTGTGTATAGGTGCATATATGTGAGAATAGCCACTTTATTCATTTAAACAAGTGGATAGACGAGGATATGGAAGAGCATATTTGTTCTCACAGGTCATTTTCTAAGTAACACTAACACTAGATTTCTGTACTGCTTCTAATTTCCACCTTATTTCCAAAGTCTTCAATGCAAGCAGCATAATGCTAGAATAGTTTTCTATGTGATCCCCTCACTCCCCAGTCTTTAATGGAACTGAAAATCGCTTAGAGAACAATAGGCAAAATGCCAACTCACCATTTTTTTTTTTTAAAAGATCTAAGATTAGGCTTTAGAAAATAGAAGAAAATTCTAGAAATATTCTTAAGAAATTTATTCTTTCAGATGTGATTTGGAACAGCAAAGGACAATATGTTTTATAGCACAACTTTTAAGACAACTGAATTGGCAGTAAATTCACCTAATGAAACTTCCAGCAAGTCTTTATATTTCTGCTGGGGAATTCTTTGGTTCTTGGTGTAAATTTTTAAATAGTTAATATCAGCTTTCTGTTCTTTCTATGCCTTTAGTTGTGGGGCTAATGCGAAAGCAGCTTGCAGTGTTACAAGGAACGCCGTCTAGTCAGCCAGTGAAGCAACTCATGCGTGTTCCCATTGTTGTCAGGCATGCTAAGTAGCAGTTTTTAGGCATTTGAGGGATTGTCCATAATATCATTATTGTGAGATTCTATTTCTTATCCATCCTTTCTACCACTGCCTCCTATAACCCCCACCCCCAACATTTCTGGTTCTTTCTCACAAACCGTTTTCATAATGTTCAGTTCTACATCAAGAGAGAGAGAGTTATATCATAATTTCTCAAAGACCTGGATCTTGGTTCTAGATTTCCTGTAAAATCTATGAAGGATAATTACTGTATAAAGTCAGGCAGATCATTGTGTCCTTTGAGGCCACATGTAAATAAAATAGGAGGTTGGTTTTAAATACTATTTTCTTTCACTGCTAAAATTTTAAAACTCCATGCAATCGCATTTTTTTAAATCAGCCAAAACATTTTCTAGAACATATTCGACCAAGACTCCCAAATAACTGTTAATTTAAATTTAAAGATGCTACATTTAATTTAATCAATTTAATCAGTAGCTTTTTAAAATAAATTAAAAATCAATAAATATTTGATATTGAATATTTATTATGAGTTCAAGTATATAAGCTAATTTTTAAATATGTTACCTATATCTTGTAGGGAAAAAAGCTGAAACAAAAATATTACTCCACACCCTCACCATGTTCTATATTTTTTGTTAGAAATTAAATGATAAATGTCTTTGATCATTTAAGTCAGATGAGGAATGAGTCACTTTAGGAGTTAGCAAATATGTCAGCCTCCTTGATAACATTTAATTTTATTTGTATTCAAATAGCACATGTTTCATTTTACTGGCAGCTGTCACTGTTCTGAGGTTGTGGAACCTGTCCTGAACACATTGTCTGTAAGTGGCTCCCCTTCTGTGAACTTTTTTTAATGCCTTGAATTATGGTTTAATCTTTATGTGTCTCATTTTAAAGAATTTAAATATGGGAAACTTTAAGTTTTTGGAATAGGTTTTAAGGATAACAGCCAGGAACAGTAAAAATGTGGGGAATAGATACAACCTTTAAAGAAAGAAATCTCATTTTATAATTTTTAGCAAACAGATTAAAGTGTTTTTTTTTTTTTTGAGATTTAGTCAAGAATGTTTAACTGGGAGATTTAAAATTATTATTTTTAGTCAAAATGGCACTGTTATTTATTTAGAACCTACTACCTGTCAATGAACTAGTCTCTTTACATATTTTTTTCCACATTTACAAAAACTCTCAAATAGACCTCATTTTATGGGTGAGGGAACCAAAGTCATCCAGGGTAAGTGGTGGGAATGCAGAGTTACAGGTGGGCTCACCTGCTCATGGGGCCAGCACGATCATTCTCACACGAGATAATGCTTAGAGATGCTCGAGTTTATAGAAAAGGATGTTGCTAAAGTGGCTTAATAATTTGTGTTCTTGAATAAGCAGATCTCTTGAAATTGTGTGTGCTTAGCATATCTCCCCCTTCCCTCTAGTTCAGTACCTCTCCCCATAAATGGTATAAATTCAGCCTGACCTGATTCAGAAAAATCAGAAATTAGAAATTTTGCATACATCAATGTCTAATTAAGGTATGTAATTTAGTACATACTAATAAACTGGTCTTAGAAATGCAAGAAATGTGCGTTACCCTGGGGACTGTGTGTTTCTGAAAGCTTGGAAGCATCGTGTGGGTTGGTAAGACAGACGGGCTCTGTACTCAGAACCTGGGTTTGTATCCAGACTCCAAGTACTTGTGCGACCTCCTAGAACCTCACTCTCTTTATGTGATAAATGAGTTAACAGAACTCACCTCAGAGTTGTCAGATTAAAGTGAGATAAATGCATTTGAATGACAAGCGTAGTGCTTGGCAAAATGTTAGTTGCTTTTCCTATTTTAAAATGAATTCTTTGATAATTCTGTTGTTCACTGGCATGGGAATACCTTCTGATTTAACTTAAGAAAAATGACATGTTTTAAGAATTTTAAGAACAAGAAATGAAGATTTATTCAATACTGGCAGTATTTTTATAGCTTGTTTATAAAAAAAATTGTAGAATTTCTCTAGATTTTTTTTTCAGTGTGACTAATATATAATTCAGTTAAGAAATTTTTTCTTTTGAAGATTTTAACATTTTCTGTGATATTTTTATTGAGTTGTAGTTGAAGTTTTCTGAGGAGGTGTCACACCTTTAAAAAGTTTATTCTAGTGTCAATTGACAGATAAAATAAATGATTTCTAACCCTGAACAACATAAAGCTTTTCTTTAAAAATTTTAAAAATATAAATGCATCATTTTCTGGTAGTCTATGGAGTTTTATTGGGAAAATTTGTTTCTCATTCCATTTTACAGTCAGGGAAGAAGAGTCATATGACACTCATTTTACAAGGGCAACAGAGCGATGGATTTGGGCAAAGAAGGAAAACGGTATAAAGAGAAAAACATCCTGGATTCTCATTCAAATTGGATTCATTCTACTGTGTTGTGTGTGTTCAGAACCAAGGCCAGTCATTTGAAATATTTTTAATTTTGATTCTGGGTTGTCATATTGTTCAGCGAATGTGACTGGAAAGGTCTCTTGGGCAGAGATGCTAATTTAAGAATGTTGTCAGTTTAAATGATCCTAAGAGGATTAAACAAATTCCATAACAAATAAATAGACATGTTTGGAAGGTTTTTCTCTCAAGTAATTTCCAGAAAATACACACGAATCATTTGCTAAACTAAATATATAGGTATATTGATGAACCCAGCTCATATGAATGGACAGTCCCTGAAGGAACTTCATCTGTAGTCTTGGGTCCAGCTACATGAGCTGCACACTGAGTTTTAATTAGAATTTATTTACAGCTAGAATATGCTCCTGTGTTTTTTCTCTCCAAAGTTAGTAATGAAACATTTCTCCTTGCCTTGTCATTAGTATTCAGAGCCCCATCAGCCTGCAGTTCAAACTCTTTCCCTTGTTTTTGTCAGAGAAGATGATGGAGCAAGGTTGCTTAGAAACACTTAGCCACACTCTCAACGGGAATTATCAATCTGTTCGGTATGTTCACCTCCACACGCAGGGGAGAAAATTGAGTTTTGCCGTTGACAACGTTAATTGATTGCAGGTTGTTTTAGTGGGAGTATGATGTTGAAAACTAGATTTCCTTTCATTTTTATGCATTAGATGCAGAGAAATGATACTGTTGACACATTCTACTGTAACTAAAATTGTAGAGGTCTCTAAATTTGGATTTGTATGTTTTAGTATTCAGATCTTGACACTGGTCAGCTTACAGGATTATCTTTGGGTTTTGGAGACTTTTCTGTAGTGATTTCTTTGATATCTAATAGATTCACACAGCCATTTCCTTCAATAGAGTTCTGATTAGTGCAGTCAGGGAGAGACACGAGCTTCAGGGTGGGTAGAGGGGTGAGATGAAAACCAGCTGCCATCTGGTTACCTCTAATTTTGCATGGTCCAAAAATGCTTTTGTCTCTTTTTTATTTTGTTCCTTTCCTCTCTTTTAGTGTCAGAATAGTCATCTTAAAAAATTTCTTATCTTAAAATGTAAAGTAATGAATACATTGTGTTTGTATGAATCATTTGACTTGAATTCATTTTTAAATATTCTCTGATTTGGCTATTTCAGCTCTTAAAAGCTGAAACAAATGGGAACACTGCAGATGAGGGAAAGTTAGACAGGCAAACAAACAAAACACCTCTCTGAGGTAAGGATGGCTAGATTTGGAGTGAGGAAGATTGGCCAGAGGCAAGCAAACAGTATTGTTTTGTTTTGAATCTGTAGCTCTGGTCCTCAGTACTACCTAAGCTAACTTGTGTATTTAAGACAGAATGTCTTTAGTCATAATATGTTTTACCAGGACTCCCATTGAAATGAATGGGTTGAGATTTGGGGAGGCCTTTACCTTTTCTCCCTTGTCAAACACCTTTAATACTGGTTCTTATTTATTCAAGACTACAAACAAAAATCACCTGCAGAGCTTGAAAAAGCAGTGCTCATTCCCTGATTTGCTCTTTGCAGATTCTGCCTTGGTGGAAAAGAAAGCTGCCTAAGCCATCTCAGGTCTACTTAGAACCTGCTATAAAAGATCCAATACTTGACTTTTCACAAGTGCCATAATGCCCACTTGGTTGAGAAGCACTACTCTTTTAAGTTAGGAGGTCTTGGGATATGAGTTCTATAGTCAGCTTGGGATTGCAGATTGCACAAAATTTCATGGACGTGTCCTTTGTGTATGTGAGCAGAAGATGGAATGAATCCAAAATCACGTCTGTGTCTATCAAAGTTTTCCATTAAAGCCAATTTCGAGGAAAAAGGAAAAGTCTACAACCTAATGACTATTTCCTATGAGTTTAAAATGTATTGGAGAGCATATATGAGATCTCATAAAATACATATTCTGGGATGTTGAATCCGATTTGTTAAGAAGTTATGCATTCTCAGAATTTTATTTGTTAGTGTTACTGGTACCAGGATGACTAATGGCTGCTTAAGAACCTCTTCTGACATTTTTTGCTGACAGTCTTTGAAAGTGTTTCTTATTCCAGAGTTTATAGAGTTCATCTAGGCTTATTGCCATTCTTTCTTTTTTTAACTTTCATTTATTGAGGCGACATTGGTTAGTAGAATTACATAGGTTAAAGTGTACAATTCTACAATACATCATCTGTATATTGCATTGTGTGTTTACCGCCCCAAATCAAATCTTCCATCACCATATGTTTGACCCCCTTTACCCTTTTCTACTGCCCCCTCAACCCTTTCCTTCTGGTAGCCCCTAAACTGTTGTCTGTGCCTGTGAGCTTTTCTTTGTCTAATTTGTTCATTTCTTGCTTTCTGTTGTATATCCCATATACGAGTGAAATCATATGGTTTGTGACTATTTCCGTCTGAGTTACTTTGCTTAGCATGATATTCTCAAGTCATCACCATTCTTTCTCAAGAGAGCATTTGTCTGGAGGGGAGAGGGAGCTTCCAAATCTTGGTTCTGTGGTTCCCTGTCTAAAGGCAGCATAAATACTTTATTTGTGGAGTTATAGTTTAATAAAGCCTCCGAAGTCTTATAGCCAATTGGGCTTAACTCTCTCACTTTTCATGTGTTGAAACTAAGTGGATTGAGTAAGTTCGCCAAGCTCATTTTGACTGAACTTTCAGCTACATTATACTATCTTTTCATTAGGGCGGGTCCCTATTTTGGAGTCATATGACTTTGATTTTTACATGTATGTTTGATTCTTGGAAAATGTTGAAGATTTTCAGACTCCTTCTTGTGGTAGGAACTCTGATGAGTGGATCATGCTGTATTGTGTGTTTAAGACCTGGAGGGCATGTAAGGAAGTAAGGACAGATGTCTTGAACGGGTGATTAGGTCAGAATCTTGGAAGAATAGATTTGTCTATTAATATAACAGTAAACTTGAGGGAGGAATTTAGGAAGGTTTGACATGATTGAGGTCACTGAGAATATATGATTTTTATTGTTTGAAAGAGTAGTTTTTAACCCTTAGGCCCTATACCCCCCTTTATAATAAATATTTGTAAGTTTTCTTTTTGGTATCTTGAGATGAAATTTATAGAAAATATAACCTAACTATAAATATAATAAATAGAAAATTAAGTACCTAAATTCTTATAGGATATACTATATTAATCTGCATTGTTAATATTTGTAGAATGTATTATGGGCTAATTAGTAATTATGACTTGTCAAAAAAAAGAAACATACAGAGGTAGTGACTTATAATAAAAATATCGTTCTGAAATGTAAATGTTCAGTTATACCTTAATCTGACTGGAAAACACATGCCTTCACAATGTCGGAATGTCCCCCAGGAGTTGGCATGGCCCCTTGTGAAGAACACCATGTTGAAGGTCACACTCCCTGATGGTATTTTATGAAAAGTATTTCACGAAGCAAGTACAATTCAGAAACTACTCTGAAGTTGACTTTGTGAATTTCTTCTAAGCCACAACTATAACAGATCCTTGAAATTCCTGATGTTAACTATAGGGGCTATTTTAAACCTCCAAAATTTGTAGTTCCAATGTATGATAAAATGTACCCCCACAAACTATGTTAAATAAAATAGAAAAAATAAAAGTGATTCCTTTAGGATATCAATAAGATAAACCATTATTTTAAAAATACTGCCACCAAAATAAATTTTACATTACATTGCATCATTAGATTAGATAACTATCACTTACTTTTAATACAACTAATGGTTAGATTTTATATATCTTTTTTTAAAAGAAAAATCGTTTCATGAGGTTTTGTATAAGAGATGACAAACAGAGAGTAACAAAACCACAACGAGATATGCTTCTGGTCAGTTTAAGGTTAACTCAGTCACTAACTACTTCATAATTCTTCTTAACTCACCTTATCGTGCTTTTTCAGATCACAGTCTTGGAAAAATCCTCATATCAATTAGTTTTGTTAGTAAAACAAATCTTTTTCTTACTGAGAGCATCAATATTTTTTTTCAAGATATATAAAATTTGTAGCAAGCATTTAGAGTTAATAATTGCTTGCTCTAGTAATTCATAGTTCTATATATTCATATTTATCACAACTTGAGAATTTTTTTAAAAAAATTTCTTTGTGGAAATCCTCATTGCTTGGATAATGCAAGGGCAAGTAATTTCTTACCTGACAGAGCATAGTAATATTCGCTTGCATTCTCTCACTAAATTTGGAGTCCTGTAATATTTTTCCTATTAGTTAACTTAAACAAGTATTATTGTTTACCTAAATAGCTAACCTTGTCAAGAGATGCACATCAAATTCATCCAAATATGATGAATTAAACAAAATTGTAATTTCACAAGATTATAATTTCCTACATTAAACAAGAGTGTAATTTCACAACCCAGTAATCCAAAAGGTTGAATTGATGGTTCAATTATACTAGGGACATTGGCATTCTTAATTGAATCAATCATTGTTTTCTTCAGCAAAAGTTTCAATTTTGTGTATTCTTTTGGTTCATTATTCTTTGTTGTGTCATTCGCTTTATTTCCCAAATGTATTTTAGCTTTTATCATTTAAAAGTATTGCTCATTTTCCTACCTCATGCTGAAAAAAAGCCTTGTGACTGTTTATGTTTAATGGTAGCTGATATACAATGCTTAATGCTACCTCACATAATTATAAAGACCAAGTAAATTATTACATTAAAGACTTAGAATAATGCTTGGCCTATACTAAGTGCAGTATTAATGTTAACTGCTTATATCATCATCATCATCATCATCATCATCATCATCATCATCATCGTCATCAATCTGTTAATATCATCATCCATATTAATCATTATTATCCTTCTAGCCACTCCAGAAGAGGTAATTTCATATTCTAAACATAAATTTCTGCCAAACTTTTAACCAGTTAAAATTTTTTTTTGAAAACATTGATGTTAATAGGGCTATAGGTGCTTCATATGTCTGCTTTTGGTCCTGCTACTCGTTGATACAGGAAGGTAATTTTATATGGCCAGTGAGCTACAAGACACTTGATTCTCTAGTCCTGTGGTTCTCAGTGTGGTCTGGGGACATCTGGGTTTCTCAGGACTCTTTTAGCGGTTCTTAGGGTCACAACTATTTTCGTAATAATCCTAAGATTTTATTTGTGTTTTCACTCATTCCCCTAGAGTATACAGTGCATTTTTCTAGAAGCTACATGCTGCGTGCTGGCCTCCTTGCTCTGATAGTGTGCTATGAGCATGTGTGCTTGTCTATTTCTGGTTTTAAATTTTTCTAAGGTTTAATTTCTAAAATGGATAATATCAATTGATACAACCCACATAAATAAAAGCTCTATGGAGTTTTCAGTAATTTTTGAGAGTATTAGGATTCCCAAAGTATCTAAACTTTAGTCTCAACTGGTGAGGAGCAAGCCACAGGCAGAACTTTGAAAGTTATTTTGCTCACTGAGGTGTTTGGATAAAAAATTAAAAATGTATTTTTCTGTTGTTACTTTTCATACCATTCCAGATTTGAATATTTAAATACCTAAAGAGGAGTGGTAATTTTAATTCACATTTATCTAGTTGTAAGAATAAATTACTCTGCCCTTCTCACAGTTGGGATAATAAGCTATTAGACTTTTGAATAGAAACAAAAACAGTCTATCACTGAAGATTCTTTTGTTTTCCTATTTTTAGAAAATTTCGTCTGAGGCTATTATTTGTCTCTGCTTAAGGGAAATAAAAAAATATTGATGGCATTGGAATAACCTATTTCTGTTTTTATTTTAAGAAGATCTTTATTAATATGGAAAATATAATCACCTATTATTTTCAATTGATAAAGTAGGAAGGAAAGGCTTGCTTAACCAATGGTCAGTCCGCAAACAACTGCGGATGACAGTTTCATCATCTTTTCCTGATAATATAATTTTTCTAAAAGTTTTGATAGCATTTAGTGATGTTGACTTGTATTGACTTTTTAAAAAAATTACTGTAGTTATAAAACAGTATTATATTTAAGCATTGCAAATATATTTTGAGTCACTTTTTCCATCATAATTTAAAAATACTTAAAAACAAGTTATAATGTTTTGTGTAAATTTTCTCGTGGTAATTAGATTGTTGCAGAAAAATCAGACCAACGAGAAACCAAGCACCACTCGGAGAATTGGAGAACTCAAGTTTATTATGCCAGCAGTCCCAGAAGAGCTAGTGCTCTGAAGATCTGGGCCCCAAGCTCAGGGGCAACTTTACTTTTATAGGGCGTAACAAGTAATGGCAATACATCTGTTATCTAGACAGAACAAGTAAAGGGGATACATCTGTTATCTAGACAGAACAAGCAGAGGGGAGGGTGAGTGTTCAGTTGATCTCGAGGTCACCCTGCCCTTCGGCCTATGTGGCAAGCGTGTCTACAGAAGCAGAACAGAGTTGATTACAAGGTTAGCCATTTGAGTGGAAAATTCCTCTTCAAGATCAGCTCCTTTTCAGAGCACTATTCTTCTGTAGAATGCTTTTGCATTTCTCTCCAGTTTCCATATACCTTAATGCAATAAAGTTTTTATTTCACTCTTGGCTCATGTTGTGTTTCTGTCTTACCTACTCAGGAAAACTCTCCAAATGATTTTTTTTTTAAAGGAAAAATATAATTAAAATTTTTTTTTTTTAGTTTTTAATTACAGTTGACATTTAATATTAGTTTATATTAGTTTCAGGGATATAGCATAGTGGTTAGACATTTATGTAATTTACAAAGTAATCTCCCTGATTAGTTTAGTATCCACCTGGCACTATACATAGTGAATATTATTGACTATATTCTCTATGCTGTATCTCACATCCCATGACTGTTCTGTAACTACCAGGTTGTACTTCTTAATCTCTTCACTTTTTTCATTCGGCCACCCAACCCTCCTCCCATCTGGCAACTATCAGTTTTTTCTACGAGTCTGTTTTTATTTCGTTTGTGTGTTTATTTTGTTCTTTATATTCCACATATAAGTGAGATCATAGGTATTTGTCCTTCTGTCTGACTTACTTCACTTAGCATAATACCTTCTAGGTACATCTGTGTTGTTGCAAATGGTAAGCTTTCATTCTTTTTTATGGCTGAGTAATATTCCATTGTATATATGTTCCACTTCTTTACTAATCTATTGATGGACACTTAGGTTGCTTCTCTCTCTTGGCTATTGTAGATAATGCTGCAATGAACATGGGGTACATGCATCTTTTCCAGTGAGTGTTTTGGATTTCTTTAATACCCCAAAGTGGAAGTTCTGTTTTTAATATTTTAAAGAACCTCCGTACTGTTTTCCATAGTGGCTGCACCAATTTGCAGACCCACCAACAGTGCTCTAGGGTTCCCTTTTCTCTACACCACACTTGTTGTTTGTTGATTTATTAGTGATGGCCGTCTGACAGGTGTGAAATGATATTTTATTGTGGTTTTAATTTGCATTTCTCTGATGATTAGTGACATTGAGCACCTTTCTATATGTCTGTTGGCCATCTGTATGTCCTCTTTGGAGAAATGTCTATTCGGGTCCTCTGCTCATTTTTTAATTGGATTTTTTTTTTTTTTTGGTGATGAAATATAGTTATTTCTTAGATTATTGTTTATAAAATACTTTGTTTATTTATCTAACATTTAAACGTTTTTCATATATTTTCAGGTAGTATGAAGAGGATTTTGAAATAGTATACTGAGTTTAGGTTTGAATATTAATAGTTATTAATTATCACTCACACTAAGGAGCAATTCTTTGTTTTTGGATGACTTTGTTAACATTTTCATTTGGAGATAACAAAACACACTTAAATGTAATTAAGCCTGTATCAGTTAAAGTATTTCATATTTAATACTATTAGAAAATAAAGTTAGGAATGGGAAGTAGGCCATTGACACTTGAGTACATCTTTTTTCACAGTTGAGGGCATTGAAGTTCAGAGGTTAACTTGTAGGTAGTCAAAGAGCCAGCGGAGTTCTGAAGCAGGATTTTAGCTCTCATCTCTCAGATGCCAGTGTCTCTGTTCTTTAACTTGCAAATTGCTGTATGTGAGAAGAGAGTGGGTTACTCTCTGGCTCTGCATCTTAGCTATATTATTAATATATTATTATTGCACTATCATTCTTAGACTTCGGAGTTCTGTTACCTCTGAAAATAATGTTTTTTTAAAAATTAAAGTCTTTTATCTTTTATTTAAAATCTATTAAATATGATTTGTTTTTTTTGTATAATTATCAGAGCAGTTTTTTAAAATTGTATATATACTTCTAAAATGAACAAGGTTTTGGTTCATAACAAAAGTATTTAAAATCATAACGAATTAAAGCCTCTTCCAAGGATGTCTTATTTGCTAGTAATGGAAACCTGACTAAAAGATTGAATATAGAAGTGTGTTCATCATGGGAGAGAACATTATTCACACTTGTAATACTAACTTCAGTTGGGTGAATTTTGATTTAATTTTTATGTCCCATGATAGTTCCAGCAGGATAAAATGCAATTATTTGAAGGCAGTTACTAAAACTTCTCTATTCACCGAGAACCATAGGTAACAGACTCAAGTGTTGATCAGGGTGGTAACAGATAGATCCTGGAAGGGAGAGATGAAGGAGCAAGTGTATTTATTGCCTTACAGGAGGAGAAACACGAAGCAAATGGAGGACAGTTGGTTTCTCTCTCTTGGAACCACCTATCAGTATTTCTCCTAGGAACAACTTGATTGGGTATAGAACTCTGTGTCACGTGCCTTATAGTAAACTAATCCTGCCTGCTAGCTTGATCTTACAATTACACACACCACGTGACTCTGAGGACAGATGGCTGGAGCGTGAATCTGGAAATGTGAATGTCAAATCTATTGCACTAGGCTTCTTGGTAAAATATTGATAGCTTAGTGTCCAGCTGTAACTGCTGGTTTCTGGCCTTCCTATTTTTATTTTATTGTTTAAATGAATAATGTCATTACTACTTTAACAGCCACTGAAAAATTTTAAATTAAATTAAATTGTCAAAGTACATAACTGATGTTTGTATCCCTCTGTACTTGTGTTAATTAATGATCTGTAAGAAGTGCTCTGTGGATGAATTTAACCTCTGAATGTTTGAAATTCTGGCTAGACCAGTTGTTTAATGTTAAGTCAGATCACTATAGAAAGAAAATGCTGCCAAAGGACACAGTTTTCTTAATGTTTTAAACTATTTTAGAAATGACTTGGTGACTTAAATTTTTATTATACCAATAATGTACATTACATCTAAGCAACCATTCACACACACACACATCTGGTTAATATTTTAATTTAAAATAGTCTCAGTTCTTTACCATTATTTTTGAAGAGTGCTTGTCTATATTGACATTTAAAAAAATAGTAGATTAGTATTTCATTTTCAAAGCATATACTAAATAGTACAAAGTAGAATAAAAATATGTTATAAGTGTTGATGCTTATGCTTTGTTGATTATCTTTTTTCTCTACTGAATATTAACTAGCAATCTTCCTTTCAAGGAAGGCTGGTCAACAAGATATCATTAACCTTGCCTTTCCTGTTATTAGTTTCCTGTGTAGCAATGTTTCTTAACTAGTCAAAACTACTCTTTATTTCCAAGTCTTTATAGAGGAAGTGACTATAAATAGTCAGAGAAATTAAACTTTATCCTAAAATACATTTAAAAAAAATTCTGGAAGTCTCTGAACGGTTTTAGAAATATTTTATTTATTTTTACTACTTAAAATAGTACATTCAAAAAAAGAGTTTTAATAATAACATTTAAATATATTTTGTCTTAAAGTAATATTGGCTTAACAGCAACAGATCAGCATCATGTGCTTTATTTGGCTTGCTGATGGAATGAGTGGTGCCAGTTTAAAAACACTGGGATTAATTTTTTTAATTACTATCGACATAGAATACTAAGGGATTTTATGTGATATCATTCATTAAAATGCATATACAAAAGAGAAAACTTACAACTCCCATTTAGAATTTGCTTTTTTCTTTTTGGTAATACACAGTAAATTTTGCATTTTGATCCTTTCTGCAGCACTTTTTCTACCATTTTTGGTTAGATGTTTTCACTGTATTTCCTGAGTAATGCATTTACCATACATTTACTCTTTATACCCCTGAATCTCCCCCTTGTTTGACTGCCCCCCATACCTTTTTATTTGCCTGAAATGACCAAGTGATGACCATGACCTAGTTTTAAGAATTTTAATGTTTTTGAAATTAGTCAGAATCTGTGTTTTGCTGTGTGATTAAGCCTCTGAAGAGATGCATGTTTTTCCTCTTTGCAGATGCTTTTATAACAGCCTGTATAGCACTGTCCCACAGAAA
Source organism: Pteropus vampyrus (assembly GCF_000151845.1). NCBI lineage: Eukaryota > Metazoa > Chordata > Mammalia > Chiroptera > Pteropodidae > Pteropus > Pteropus vampyrus. The sequence continues at coordinate 1,631,399 of NW_011889075.1, read as the reverse complement.
GTGCTTCATGCTGTTTTCACATCACTTTTAGGAACACACAAGCTCTGTCTGTCAATCTCTGAAAAAAATTTTGTTTTAACTTTTTGCAAAATAGAAAATGTCATTGTATACTACGCTATTGATAGGGCTGGGCATTTTCCCTCACCCCCACCATTAAATAGAAGAAGAGCCCCCTCCCTCTTTTATCCTTGAGGTGACCCCAGGATCAATGGAATGTGTTGAGTTGGATTGTCAATGGTCAGTTCATTGGACTGCGTTTAATCATTGAAAAATTAAGATCGACGTTTTCTTTAGATAAAATGGAAAAACAGTTGAATCATGACTTTTTTGTTTTTGTCATTTAGAAAATGGGACAAATAATGAAAAGTCAGTTATAGCAATAATTTGAATTCTGTAGTTTTGAAAGTTGTTCCCCACCTTTCTTCCATGTCTTTACTCCCACTAATAACCTGGTAGACCAAGTCCTGTTGTGAGCTTACACATAATATTAAAGGGAAGGGCCACTGTCCTTTCACGTTTGAAAAGTAAGTGCCAAAAAGATATAGCTTATTACCCACAGGAGAAATTTCCAGGCATACTATGCATTAAAATCACTTTTTAAAAAATTAGATTTTAAGAACTGGGGATAAATGACCTAAAACATAAAGTTACTAAAGAGCAAGTTGTTTATGGAGTTAAGAAAAGTGTAATTAAATCTTATAATATTATGTCTTTTCTCTGGCCATATGGTCTTTAATAGTGACTAGATGAAGAACTGTCTTGATATAATTAAACTAGCTCTTATAATTGGATATAATTGGACAATAAATTATCTTTGTTTTCTGGCCAGCAATTAATATTACTGATGGTCTGAATTTATTTTAATGTTATTATTTTGATAGACAGTATTACTTAACATTATGTGAGAGGTTCGAGAGCCAGTTTGCAAAGTTACTATTTCTGTGCACTTGGACACATTACTTGGCTTTTTGAGCCTCAGTTGACCTATCTTTAAAATGGGTTCAAGAGATGTACTTATGTCATAAATTTTGTTGTAAGAAATAAATGAATTATAGGGAGCATTTGAAAGTGTTATTTTTATTTCATAAATTCATGAAAATTGTCATTAATGGCTTACAGTTATATTCTGAGGTAATAAAATGTGTTTACATAGTCTTATAAAACATGAGCATCTCCAGTGTCTATTCAACTCTATGAGTGTAATAGAAAATTCACTCGAGATTTGAACAATAGAGAATCTGTACTTTGCATAATCACAGATTCCAAAATATGGTGTGAGGTTTTGTTAGTTATATGACTCAATAATGTTATCAAGCACCCAACTCTTTTTTTCTCTCTGTCATCCTCAGCATGCAGGCTAGTTCTTCTCAGAATCACTAAAGGACTTTAGCTGCTCCATCTCACACATACCAGCTATGGGAGTTGGAATCTCATCCCCAAAGCCCTCAGATTTCACCTGATGACTTGTGGGCTAGAATCGACTCTCTTACCTTCCTAAGCAAATCCTAACAATGAAACAAAATCATGAGTCACATAGCAAACCAGAAAAAAAAATTGGGGTTCAGTTAGTGAGGAAAGAGGAATGAGAGGACGTTGAGTTAACTAACACAGTCTGTTGTATCATTTTGTTTATATTTTTAAATAGAAAAATACTGTTTGTTTATGTATGAATAAAAAGGCTAACATTTGTGTACATAGAACCTATCTATGAGAGGATGAGTGAATTACTAAATATATCATTTCTCCTCATAAAAACCCTGTGAGGTTAGAAATTATTAATTTCATTAATGGAGAGAGAGGGTCTATAGTCCCAGGTAATTATAACCAGTTACTGCCGACAGATATGTGATCCTTCAAAGTTTAAGCTTTTTCCATTGTAACACACGATTTCTTATTCACATTGGGCATGAAGATACTAAATTTTGCTTTTAATCTTACTTTGTCATAATATTGATTTACATTAGTTATTTTTGAAGACAAGTGCGAATTTTGTGTATGAATGGATTCTATATCCAAGACATAGTGTTCCATTGTCTCATATTAGCAAAATTTTTCCTAATGAATTAACTGTTTTATTAATTATAAATTGTATGTAGAATTTATGAAATGCTTCATAATATCTTATGTTCTACTTTGTAAGTACTTTTGTTTATCCCTGTGACTCCATAAACTTATTCTAATACACTTTTTAACTCTAATTTTCAAGTTGTTAAAATAAAAACCCAAGGAGTTATACTAATAATATATTAGTATAGACATTATTAAGTCTATAACCTGGGTAATTGAAAGAATGGAGATACAAAATATGGTTGTATTTAGAAGGACAAATGATTGTAGTGTTAGGGTTAGTACAGAGTAGAATTAACTATTTAGTTCGTGGAACTAAAAGAGGAATTGGTTTTTAAAAAATTAAATAAACACCATTGCTTTTTTTAGGTTAAAAGACCATATTCCTTTCTGTGCCTCCTTTTACTTTGAAAAGATGATTCATTCGGTTAAAACTATTTATGTTCTGCTTGGTTAAAAAAAATGGTTTTAACATTTAAAAAACTAAAGTGGTCATTCTTCCATAAAATTTCTGATAACAGATTTATTTGGAAGACAGAAAACCAGTGGAGACCTATAGAGAAAACACGTGTTTGAGCTGGTACTGCTAAAGGCATGTGGATATAGGAGGCCATAGGTGGCTGTACTGAGAGAAGAAATGCAGTGGACTCTAGTTCATGGTCCTAAATATGCTTCACTGGTGGCTAGAATGTCTCATGTGGACAATAACATTTTAACGGGCTTCCACACTTTACCTAGTTTTAATGAATATGGTTTTGGATAAGAATAATGGAAATTGGAACCAACAAATAAAATACTGAGTGTTTGAAATTAGGGGAGACATGCAAAGCAAATTGGTAAGTTTTTAGCAAGAGTTCCTCCTTTAAAATTGCCAGGTTGAAGACTGTCTCAGTCTGGAGTAATTTAATTATTACTGCACAAGTAAGATTTAAATGATGGTAAAGGGGTGTGATGGTAAAAGGGATTCCTTGTTATTGTTCCTTGACTGACCACCACTCCCTAAGATTGGAGATGGTATAATTTACGTTAGAAATTTGGAGTGATCAAAATAATATTTCTTGGCTCCTCTTCCCTCAGGATTGGAACGTCATCTGTTGCGCAGTTGTTGCTGAATAGCAGTGCCACCTGTTTTCACCACTATGATTTTTTTGGCTTTAAAATCTTACCCCAAATAGTGGTTTGATGCCCCCTGGGAAAGAACAGAGACTAATTTTCCCGAAAATTCTGTTATTTTTGCATGCTGATGTTGAATTAGTTCCAAGTACCTCAGTTGCTCAAAATGAGGTGCTGACACTTTATTCCCCTAGCTATCTCTTGGAACTCATGAAAATGTTCATGAAAACTCATGAAAATGATCATAATTTGTTTAACACCATTGTCTCCAAAAAAAAAAAAAAAGGTTTAAAAAGAACTTAGTGCGTGTGCTGTGCTTCTTGCAGTCTCCTAGCCACTCCCCCTCCCCAGTCAGATTACAGAGTTCAGGCTCCCAATCTTGAAAGGATTTGTCTCCCTGGAATTTCAAAATAAAGCTCTTGCATCTATTGACACTAACTTTCAAACAAAGGAATTATTGTTAATGCTAGAGCCATTTATCAAAATAAAATTTTCACTTATCTATGACCAAATATTTAGGGAGTACTTTTGGAGACGTTTAGTATGCTCCTTAGGGAATCACTTATGAGTTGGCCCACACATTCTTAAGCACATGGCTGTGCTGAGACTAACGTAGTGTAATTTATACCATAAGCTGACACATGTTTATTTGGTCAGAATAAAATCGTACAGTCAAATGTTCATTGACTTCATATTATTTTAAAGTATTTTCTTTTAAAATATATCTTCAGTTAATCCCATTTTGCTATGCTGTCTACTAAAGTAAATTCACTATAACTGATGTTACCTACCCTTGCATACTTAGGACAGGGCTGTATTCTACCCACAAAAAGCAAAATATTGTACTTACTGATTCAAGAATTAAAAAGATCAAAACAAAACAAAACACATAACCTGGAGAGAACCAAAAAAATAATGTATTTTCATTTATTAGATAGTTTTGGTTTTCTGTGACATTATATTAGGCTTATGTCCTTTTTTCATTATTAAGTTCTACATTTACAGCAACACTTAAACTCTTTAATAAGCATGAGAATGAGAATTAACACATATAAAAGTACTTGCCTTTAAAAATGTCTGATATTTTTAACTTTTTCTGATGGCTTAGTTTTGAACAATAGATATTCTGGGTTTGAGAAATATTATCAGTATGTGCCAATATCCTAGTATGGAGTCTACGGAAAAAAGACATTTGGAGTATAATAATGCCAGCATTCTACGGTCAATGAAAAGTCTCCCCAAATACTGTTTTGGGGCTCTCATTTCTTCTTCAGAATCATAGTTAAATACAGTTTTTCATATTTAAGTCTTAAAAACTATTTTTCCTGAGAAACCAAAGATTTATGAATATTTTGATTTACTCTGAAACTGTATGCTCAGAAGAACATATTGGATTTTATGATGCAGATAATTAAGGTACATGACCTGTGTCAGCTTCTAATTTAAACTTTTAAAATTCTTTACTCTATAAAAGATATTTTGTTAAATAAGAAGCTTATTTCTTCAGTGACCTATTTTAAAAGCCTGTTTCTATATAACATGAACAATCTCAGTTCAACTCCCAGGATCATTTTAAATTACTTCTATTGTACTCTTGACAAGTGGTACCAATGCAAGCTCTGAAGTGCATTTTTGTTGTTATAGTCACTTCTATTCTCATCAAGTAAGTAAGGTCAAATAATATTGCTGTGTTGGGAGTCATCCTTTTCATCAGTTATTGTGTGTCTTTCTGTTGGGTGAGTAACTATTAAAATGTGGAATAATGATTTACAGAGGAAATTGTGGCATTGACAAGTGGGATTCATTTAAGGAATTCTGATTTGCTGGGAAGTTGAAAAGGTAGAAATCTTGTTTTCTCTTTTTGTTGTTATATGTCTATTCTAACTGGTGACTAATGCAACTCAGGTAGAATTCACATCTCGATGTTTCATTTTTCTTTTAGAAAGTATTACGAAAGCTCTATAAGCTTACAGTTTAAATAAAATGGAGCTTAATAAACATCTCCAGCTCCTTTTCTAGAGTTTGTAACCTTTGCCTAAAAACGCATGGGTAATTCCAGGTACTTATCAGTTATAAATAAGAGGCCAAGACTTTCTACTTAAGGCATGGGTTATAGAAAATCATAACACTTTGTATTAATTAACCTACAAGCCTTTTAATCTTGGATCAGTGAAAAATTCTACTTTTCCAGTAAGATCAATTCAGTTAAATTGAGCTCTTGTAAGACGTGCACAATTAACTGAAATATAAGGCAGAGTATATGGTACTAATATTAAAAAGACATATGGAAGAAGGACAGAGGAATTGAAAAGAGGTAGTACTTTGGCATAGTGGCTCAAGACTCCTTAAGACTTTGAAATAGAAAAAAAAAGTCTTTTAATTCTAAGGGAAGAGATTGTCCCAGGCAGAGGGAATAGTAGATGTGAGGGTTTGGGAGCAGCATGCCTTTATGGAATTAATCATTGACTCAGTGTAATTGGAATGAAAAGTAAGTGTGTACCTTTTTGGGGGCGAGAGAGGGGGCAAGGCACAGACACTTTCTTTGCAGTAGGAAAGTTTTTCTTTGTTGCAAATTCAGTATTATAGAATCCAGGGGACTGTCAGAAGAGAGAGAGAGAGAACTCATTTCCAAATCATGTATAACTTAACACTTTGAGGAAACGAGTTGGTAGGAATGCTGTTATCTTTGATGAGAAACAGCTCTGGCAGATGATGATGATGATGATGATGATGATGTTTGTGTCGTTGTTGATGTTGGTGATGATGATGATGATTTTGCCATACCTTTTGTATTTTCTGGTTTGTCTGATTGATAATCATTTTCTGTGCATGTACTGTGTCCTATGATGTGTTGGGCCCTGAGGATACAAAATCGAATAAAGCACAATCCCTCTTTTTCACGTAGTTTAGTAGATTCTAACCTCTTTTTCTTCCCCAAACCACTCAGAGATAAAAACACATTGTAGTAGTAACAGTGACCTGCTTTGGAAAAGGTGGAGAAAGGAGACCATTAAGTTGGTGGTGTTTGATATTCCCCTCTCTAGGGTGAAACATTGCTGTGCTAGTGGCTGAGGGAGGAAATTAAACCAATAATTATACCTTCTTTTACTGCCCATGCTTGATAGTGGGATGGGGTTAGATATATCCATTTGTCCAGAAAGATTTTTTATGGAATATAGACAATCTGTGAACTAGAAATACCTTTTTATAGAATTTAGTATGGGGAGGGTTGATTAATAACCCTTTAGGTTCATGATTAGAACAGATATGGAAAGAAACAAATACACACTATAACTTTGTTCATTTAAATTATCTTAAGCTAAGGGATTGAAGAGTGGTAATGCAATTTTATATTAAATCTTTGTTGCACATGAGATGGAAAAGTATATTCAGTTGAATTTCCTGATGTTCTACTTAACAGTAGCCAAATCAAGTAAGCTTATGAAGAAAAGAATGAAACTGTAATGATACTACAGGCATTCTTCATAACCTCAACTACATGGGAAGTTAATGGGAACAATAACTAAAAAGGCAATAGGAACCCCAAAAGTACCTCATCTCAGTCTCTGATTTCTTGCTTTCTTCTAGAATTCTGCTTTATTTTCTCTTCCCTAGAGCAACTTTCTTTGCCTCTCATTTCCGTGTTACAGTTGGTCTATTTCACATTACTAGATATTCCTTATGATAGTTTTAGCTTCTTTTGGTCCCACCTTGCAAGTTCTCTGGAGAGATAATGCAGTTGGTCCAGTTTAGATCAGAGGTCTAAACTCATCAGGGAAGGCGGGCTGGTCCAGGATGGTAGCAGTGATGACGGCAGTGCCGTGGATGATGAAGCAGAGTCATGCAGAATACAAGTGCCCTCTCCTTTGGATGGGTGGTAGGTAGGTAGGTAGGTGGAGAATGAGTGGAGGTAGTTCTCAGAATGGGGGATGGCACCTGGACTTGGATGGAGTGGCTTTGTTAGATATATATGATTACAAGAGACTAGAACATATTGGGGACATTAGCAAAAACGATAGTAAAATAATAATGTAAGATAAGAATTCAGGCATGGAAGTACAGGATCCACCTCCTTGCTTCAAGGCTTTCTAACAGTTAAAACAAAAATTATTCATTATTCCATGATCCTGCACATATTCTTTGTTTTCTTCCTCAGTTATTTATGATTTAAATATTTCCTAAGAGATCATTTTCCCATACCTGCAAATATACAAGATTTTGTCTTCTAATTGTATTTCAAAATAGAAGTGAAACTTCCCAATGTTTTCATTAGGTAGAATAGTGGCAGGATCATTTCGTATGAATAGATTGGGACCACATTGTCCATGTTTTGAAAGCTAACATTTGAATTACTGTTCTTAAAAGATTGGATCTATCCATTTTCAACCAATTAATAGAATCTCAAGTACTTTATTCAGTGCCATCTGAATATCTTACTATTAGTTTTCTATATTTCTAGATATTCATTCTTTTGGCTACTTTTTTCATTGTGATGAGTTGGTATAGTTTTTAATAAAAATATATCAATTCCTGCTATTAACCATTTTAAAGCTCAATAATTAAAAAATGGCCCCAGTACTGTGAAAATCTGATTCATAATGAAAGGCTGTTGAGTTGTCATTGGCCTTAACAGTAACTAGGAAACTTGGTATATTAAGTTTCTTTCAGTTTATATAATTTTTTTAAACTATAAGGATTACTCTTAGAATTTATAGTCTTTAAATTATGAGAAATTTATGTTCTCCTTTTTAGATTACTTAAGAATAAAGTTTGACTTTAAGCCATGTGTTAGACACACTGACTTTTCCTATTTAAAAAAGGCAAGCATTAAAAAGTTAATACAAAGAAAGATCCTCAGCTACTGTTATTCAGAATTTTTCACATTCTTAGTTCACTGAAAATACTGGTCAACACTTCATTACTAACATGGAGTATAAGTTAATGATGCACGAAGTTAAAACCTCTTATATTCAATTAGAGGACCTATTAGCTTTGAAAGCAGTAAATAATAATTGGCATTTACTGACTCTTAAATAGGATCGACATGTTGTGTTTTTGGTTTAGAGTACATATAACATTTTGCGTTATGCTGTGAAACTTGATGTTCTGAGAATGCCAGTTACCTTTTAGCATTTAACCTAAAGTCTCTTCCTGATTTTAATGTGGAATATTTCCTCCCTTTAATTGCTAACATGTTTTTCAAATATTTACACATGATTTTTAAGGTGCTAATTGGCACTAGAATAGCTGATGGATGGTAAACTGTTGGAATCAACATTAACTTAAAGCACATCCATAATAAATTTTTGTATCCTGGCCTGGAATTGCTGACATTTGTTTGTTAAATGCATCACTAGTCTAGCAGTAAAATACATAAAACAGCAGTAGGCAGCTTTAGTATTTACCTCACCAGAGCCTCAGGATGCCAGCCCCTGGATCTGCCTCGGCAGAATTTGATAGAGTCATTTGTAGTGTTGTAAATGTTATGGTGAGGTTCTTACCCTTCTTTTGAACAAAACATTGCCTGTTCATGTGTTACAGCTCGCGTGGTCCAGAGGGATTAAAAAAAAAAGTCCTTCTAAAACCCAAATATTTGATTAATGTAAGCCTTTATATCTCCCACTTGTTTTTTGTTTCACGCTGTTTTTCTTCCCCAAATTTCTTTCATTGTTCTTTGCTATCATTAGTGTATTCCATAAAAAGCCTGCATTCCAGTACAGTGAACGTGTTCTGTTGAGCTAGGCCTCCTTTACACTCATCTGTTTATCCTCCCTTGCCTCTTTGTAGTTTCCTTGAGGATTTGCTGTTTATCTAATACACCATTTTACAATTCTTCTATTGGTCAAAGATTTTCAGAGGCCTTGTTTTCTCTAAATCAAATCCTAGCTAGGAATTAGTCCCTGGGCTCCTTGGGGTCCTGCCCTGAGGACTCAGATTCTGTGGGTGGAGAAAGCCTGGGAGCCCCTTTCAAAAAGCCCCTTCACTGGTTTGGACCCAAGCACTGTGTCTGGCGACCACTGCAGCACATGTTTAGTCATTTCTATTCCCTTGACTGTGGCTGTTGCTAAGGTCTGAAGGCTGGTTTCTGGTGCTTTGCCCACTCTCCTACGTCACCAAGATCTCTCACCCGGCATGTTTTTAAGTCTGTTTCAAAGCACCATACCTGGTGTAGTTGTTTAGTTGTATTATGTAGTGTCATTTTGTGGGGTATGTTAGTATTTGAATTACTGCTTTAAGGGCATGGAGTCGCTTCAAGTCATCAATGACACAAAATTCAGTAGATTTTACTGTTATATTTTAATGATAGTTTGACAGTTTAAATGCTATCTCAGTCCATTTACTAAAGCTCCCTTAAAGCTTAAAATCAGTTGTATGCAATAGTTAAAATATATGCTTCCTGAAACTAAGTTTAAATGATAATTTACATATTTTTGAAATTTAATTTTTTTTTTTTAAAAACTCGAGTCCAAAATGTGATTATTTTGAACATACATGGATATATGGTGTCTTGCTTTTACCTCGGGTCTTGACCATTTTTTTTTTTTTTTGGTACAAGGCCAAAACAAACAAAAAAACAATCTTTGGGGTGACAGTAAATTATATTGCTGCTTCATTGTACTAAGAGATTTTTGTTTCTTTTAAATGCATCGAATAATCCTGGTGGCTTCTTCTGTGAGGTCACAGTTCCATCTGCCTGTGGTATGAGTGCTCTGCCTGGAGAAGGCCTTTCTCCTCATTCATGGCTGGTGTCCCAGATAACATCCTCCTTGCCTGACCAAAGCCATAGCTAGTTATTTGGGGGAACTGTTTGCTCCCCTTACCTCTTATGGTTCCTCTTGCTGGTTGATATTTGCTTGGTGTTTGGGTCTTAGTCCGGAGCCACGTGGATGTGGCCTCCTACTTCATCATGCCTTCACTCCCAGTGCTCCTCCTCGATGTTTGGCTTTAAAATATGTGTGCAGATATACGGGGACAGATTTCTTAGCCCTCCTGATACACTTCAAGCCTAGGGCTTGAGCAGTTGGAAATCACAGTAGGACAGAAGAACTCCGAGGCTCTGTCACCCTGAAGCGATCTGTTACTCATATACGTTTGAGTGAGAGAATGTATTCAGTAGGTTAAAAAATGACTGCCTACGATGTGTGTAACTTTTAAGTTATTTCGATTTTTTGGTTATTAAGTCAAGTTAGTTAAACATTATTGACTTTGATGGGTGGAGCTGTGGTACTGGTGGCCATGATTCTGTCATCCCAACCACACTTTCTGAAAAACCAACTGTCAGCTGTATGACTCAGAACATGAATATTTCTTTCTTATGCCCTTTGAGATATGTATATGCAAATTTATGTGACTTTAAAATTTCATAAGTTATGTAATTTATATGAGATTTTCTTTTATAATTTTAATTGGTTCAGAGCCACTCTTTTTTAAATATGCATTTTGAAGAGGATATTCAATTCTAACAGTTATATAGCTGGGGCTCAGGAGAGCTACATAAACATGAGAGAATTTCTGTAGTAGAGCATGAACTTGACATGTGCAAGTAGAACTTTCATGTTCTAAGGTGAAGGGCCTGTGTAATACAGTACATCATCCCTGTGATGTTTTAGGTTGGGATTGTACAGACATGGTGTCTTTAAGAATAATGAATAGGTGAAAAATTAGTAGGTTATTTAACTAATGAAAAACATTCTGTTTTCGAAGTGAAACCTTTTAATATCATACTTTTGCTGTTTTATTCTTAAACCTATAGTTAAAAGAGCACAACAATGATTTTTCCCCCTAAGTTGGAACAAAATCCTAATTATCTCCAAATATGGAGTGATTGTAAAATACATAAGCCCGAAGAAGGCACATTTTTTTTCCTTAAGCCTCTGTAGACATGATTTTTAGAACTATTTTTATGTTGCACTGTAATTTTTTTTTTTTTAAAGAAAGGATTCAGTTTCTCTATGTGGTATAGGTTCTAATACATGAAAGTTGGATAGTGTTTAGCAATTATCTGCATGTTATATGGTGATACGTAGGGACTCTCTCTTCCCATTGTGAGTTGGTGTCCGGCCATAGCTGGACATGCAGGTGCTCCATCTGTTCATTTAAGGAATCAGGAAGTTAGCCAGCACTTATTTCACAGAACTTGTGGGATTTTCTTTTAACTAAGTTGGCTTAAATTGAGAAGGTCCAGCAAAGTTCTTGCTTTAGAATTAGATCATTGGGAACATTGATTGAGGGTGGCGTGCTTCTTGTTGGCAGGAGTGTACTTTTGTAAGATGGATGGTATCTGCTTGTTGAACTGTCTGGGGTGTGGTCATCCAGAAGAAGCAGAAGTGTGGCCTGGCTCACGTATTTGTGCTGTCCCGTCACTAGAACCTTCTTACAGAGAGGTTAGAGTACCGCAGCCTGCTTCACCCATGGAAAGAGAGAGTGCAGGAGCATCCCCAGCAAAGGATACATGCACAGTGATTTCACTTTTTGAAATAAAGTTTCTGACTATAGTGTTTCAGTGAAATTTATCCCTTTTTGGCACAGTAGGATGATAATTTTAAAGGTAACAATAAAACCTAAGTACATCTTCAATTAATGTGTAAGTTTAATGCATTTTAGGAGATATTACAAATATTTTTGCTAAATGACAACCAATGTAATGAAAAAACAAACTGCATCAACAAGTGCAAGGATTGGCTAGCTTTTGAGATAATGCAGAAAACTCATTTAAACAACGATAACAAAGACTCATCCTATCATATAGTGTTCTTACTTTATATTGTGGATTGTGGGCTATTTTTCAGAATTCAAAATAAAGGAAATTCTCACCTCTATAAAGTGAAGACAGGGGCTGTGGATAAGAAAACATTTTATTTTTGACTTTATGGGGTTCATCATAAAATCTAAGACTTTCAGAGGGAGAAAAATTTTAAAGTAGACTTTGTTATTTAGATAAAACTCTGTTGTCAAGTACCCCACATCAAAGGTAACCATCAGAGTTCTGTTGAAACATGAATCCATAGCATATCCCAACAGTGCTTCTAATTCAGAGGGTTTTTCATGTAGGAATTGGCACTATTGCAAACAATTTCTAAGGTACTGGATTTTAAAAGATGTCACAATTAATGCATGGGAAAAAAACACATTGGACCAAAGTTTTTATTGTTGTTGGAGGATATCAGCTAAAACATTAAAAAACCTATCAGATGTGAGTTGCATTTTAGTTTTCCTGCTCCCACCCGTCCTTCATAGAAGTGCTTGGGTTGTTTGATTAGTTGGACATAACAGAATGGATTTGCCTACATTATTCCTCTCCTAATAATTCAATGTTGATTACTTAATGTGGCCTAAATTTTGAGAGTGATGAACAGAAAATTGTATTTGGAATGCGCTAGAGGCCAAAGGAACACTTGTTGGAAAGTGACAGACATTTTAGTCAAAGTATTTATGAAAGTAAAGCCAGTCACTACTTACTCCTTCTGTGGCTCGCTCTTTAGTTCTTGCCATTGGTCTATAGGAAACAGAGAAGAATGGCACTTCTCGTTTAGAAGACAGAGTGTTGAGGATTATTGTTCATAAACCACATTCATTGAGTGACTACTATAAGGTAAAACTTTAATGCTATTTGAGTAGTGAATATCATACTATTTTAAATAGCAGAGAAACTTCCATATGAAATGGGATATCAGAATGAAAAGAAGGGAGAAAAAATTGTTTTGACATATAGACAACTGAGTTCCAGGGTTAAATAAATGATATTGCTTTCAGATAAGGTTTTAAAGTATAGGCTAGCTGGCTGGTATAACCTAAAAAATCAAATGGAAAGACTGTGTGCTTTATCAATGGAAACTGAGTTGCCTGCAGACGCCAACCCCATTGTATATCTTGTTTGTCACCGTCATGTTAGCCTCTGGAGCCTATAGAAGCACAACATTTATGAAGTCATGGGGAATTTTTTATGTTTAATGTAGGCTAATTTTTCAGTAGTTACTCGAACTGATGGTCAAATTTGCTGGTTAATTATCCTTTTTTAAGCATAATCACTGCCTGAAATGTTTTTCCTGTCTATGCAGTGTATTTCTTCTCTTATCATTAAATGTTAATTTGTGTTGCCACTTGGGCAATAGATGTCAGTTTATGTCATGAAAAGTTCTTACTAGTAATCCATCCAACTGCAAATCAACCCAAGTGCTTACTATCTCCCCTTATGTTGATTATCATTTCTATGTAATATTATGAGCTAAGCATGTGATTTCCTTACAGAGCTTAAAAGCTGTATGTCTCAATGTAATAAATCTCTGGATGAATTATTGGCAATGATGCACACATTTTATGTGTGCTGTGATCATCTCCAGTTATAATTATTTAATACACATGGTGTATGTAACATTTATAATCTTTCCTAGGGGAAAATGATGTGGCATAATTTGGGAAGATTATTTATGTTGTTTGTGCTTAAAATGTATGATAAAAAATGCTGTGTATCTGACTTTGAAACCCCACTGTTTTATATTTTAGTGAGTATGTGAAAATAAAGAAATGAAGCAGAGCAAGTACCCTTGTTTCTACTTATTTCCTCTTGTAAATTGCTGTAAATTGCCAATGTTCATTGAATTGACCTGCTAATGGGAACAGGCTGGCAGTGAGAGCTTCCCTCTAACTTTTTGATGAACTGTTTAATAATGCCACACATCCTATAAATTTGCATGAGGATTTGAAAGTTTCATTAGCCATTGTAGACTAGGAAAATTTCTGTGTTCTTATTATCAAATGTTGAATAACTAAATTTCATTAAGATACCTTGTTAGAGTAAGGTAAAAATTTAAAAAAATATTTCCTGCTTTTGTGTGTTTGAAAACTAGAGCGGGCTAGTAATTTCTGGCCTTTTCAGATTATTTTGTTTGTGTTCTGACATTAATGACTGTGTTTTATCTGGCTGTCAGGGGTCCTCCTAGGGTGGGTCTTAAATTCTAATGCGCTCATTCATTCTGTACAGCCAAAAGAATACATTAAACATCTATGAAAGAAGAGAAAAGCTAGCTCAGTTAATACAAGTAGAAATAAAAGCTATATGCTTATTCCCAGTGGAACCCTGAAACTTGTTGATATGATGGGTATTGCTAATTGCTGTGATCTGCAAAGTAATTAATTTTCTTCATTGCACAAAATGTATTTATCTTGTCTATTCAGTGTTTTGTAATAGTGAGTTCATTAAAATGTGCCACATTTTAACTTAACATAAAATGTTAACTTCAAAATTTGAAACAACTTTTCATCATTACTTTAATATTAAGATGTATGTTGATAATTTGCTATTTTCTAAATGTATAGGACATTTTTATTGCATTTATTTCTAATTTCATTTTATTATGAATACACTTTTTTTTATATTACAAACATGTTTATAGCGAAAGGAATTGAAAAAGCAGTACAAAGCAGAAAATATATTCCCTGTAATTCTACACTGGTAAATATTTGATATAGTATGTTAATATTTTGGTGTATATTGTTTGGTCTTCTTTCCATTCCTATGTTATATATTTTAATAGCATATAGGTTTTAAATGCTCTGACTGTATGTCTCATATTTAAGGATGTTTTTTCAAATTTTTAATACAACTATTATAAATACTTTTCCTTTCAACATCCATGTTGATAGGTTCTTCCTAAATCTCATCCATATGTTTATTTCTGTTGACAAGTGCTTTTGGGCATTGGTGGTGTTTGGCCTTTATGTTTCTCGTTTCCATGAGTTTGAGGAGATGCTGCTTTAAAAAGTCCACAGAGTGCCTCGTAACTTCTGTCTCTTCCACTTAGTCCCTTTGGATTGGGGAAGTTGGCATTTTGGTTAGAGGTGAATCTGTTTTGGAAACTTTGCCTTGATTCAGGAACAGGTGATCAAATTGCAAGGATGTTGAGGTGGGCTATGTAAAGTTATTCTTCAGTTAAGCAAGAATTGGTGAAAGAGGAATCAAATGCCATCAGATATTAACACCTCGCCTCTTTTTTGAGGAGGGGAGTAGAATCAATGCATATGTGGTTTTAAAGCACATGTAGTGGAGACTGAAATTACATCCTGATGGAAACTATTTATTTCCTAAAATCTTATGTAACTTATTGAGTGGACGAACTCAGTACTATGAGAGTAGAAAGGGAGACACGTTTTGCCTTTGGCCATGTAACAGTGATTAATAGTGAACTTTGGCTTCACACTGCCTCGTAGTCTTGGTGTAGTTACTTAATATCACTAAGCCAAAGATGCGCCAGTGTTATAGTTGCTATGTCCTAAAACTATGATTAAGTGAGAGAAATCATGGATGCTACTTGGTACAGTCAGTCTTAATAAACACTCGAGTTAGTATTTATTCTTGTCTTTTAGCCTCATCTTGTTATCGTTAGAAGATTAGGGCAGTGTTTCTCAAACTTGAGTTTGCCTTAGAGTTGCCTGGAGGGTTTGTGAAAACACAGTGTTCTAGGCCCCAGTCCGAGTTTCTGATCCAGTTGGTCTGGGGTGGGCCCTGAGAGTTTGCATTTCTAACAAGTTCCCAGGTGATGCTGAAGCTACTGGCCAGGGACCACACTTTGAGAATTTCTGGGTTAGGACATTATAAGTGCAGGTGTTATTTTGGACTAGTAAATTATATAACTTTTTCTTTTTAACCAGCTGCATGGATAACATTTAAATCATTTCTTGGGCAAACTTATTATCTAGTTCCATTCTCTGCAAGTAGTCAAATTTAAATTGTTTTGACTTATTATGGAAATTTAAAGCTAGAGTTACCTAGTTTAGAGCTAGAATGATCTAGAGTTTTGAGGATTTTGATAGCCTTTAAGTATATATTTAAGATATAAGTAAGTATTATATAAGCATATAATATTGGCTTAGTTTTAATGAAAGTTGTTCAATAAAAGTTGTTATCCATCTATGTGGACTCTCTGCATATTTCTGATGAATCTAGTTTATTTGAACATGAGATTTGTTTCCAGAATTTTAAAATAGATGTAAAATTTAAAATAGTTTTAGACTAGGCTTTAGTTAATTTTTTTAACTTCCTTGTGAGAAATCTGCAGGAACTAAGCTCCTTTTAACGCTATTATTTCTACCAGATCTTTAAAACAACTGGTATTGTCAACCAAGTATTGTTTTAAGTTGCTAGTGATCTGAGAGTAAATCTTCACTCATGTAATTGTCTTGATGAGTGCAAGACAGGGCAGGCATTGAGTATATGGTGTTGACACTTAATTTAGTACTCCTTTCACAAAGCTATTGACTATTCATTAAACTTCCGATAAAATTTCCGCTTAATGCAAATGATGAAAAAAATGAATCTTAGGATATTAGCTGTTGCTTCTGAAATAATTCACATGCCCTGAGATCTTATTAGTGACAGCAAGCATATCCACTTTTATTTCAATGTAATTAGAATTCTTTTAAGTATAGCGACTATAATTTATCAAGCTAATTAAAAAATTTTAAAGAAAATTTTTAACTTAGAACTTTTGAGTTTGTTGTCCTGTTGTGTAGTCTGTCTTTCTCAGCAGTTTGGAAAGCAAGTAGGAGCTTGTCTGTGTTTAGTCCTTCCCCAGGCTCTTTCTGAGTAAGGGCTCTGTCTGTGAACGGGTTGCAGGTGGGATGTTTCACAGTTTCAGAGAGTTGAACTATGGTTTGAAAAGCACGCCTGGTGAATAGGAAGTAGGTTTTTTCCCGTGTTTTCCTCATTCTGTCTTTTTTTCTTTTTCTTTCTGCTTATACCTTTCTCACTTGTCTTACATTTTAGGAATTTTTAGTCAACTCTCGCATTTTCTGATGATGTGAGTGTTGTCTTATTAGAGTTCTTTTGTGAAAAATTGTGATGTTGAAACAAAAAAAATCTCAAAATCAACGGTTTAGTCCCAATGTGTCTATCATAGGAATTTGTTGCTTTCTGGTAAAAAGTTTATAAATTATGAAACTGTCTCACTTTACTCTATCTTTGTAAAATTTGTCACAAAATACTTTATTCTCTTATAGTGGTGTTTTAGTTTCACAATTCTCTGCAGTGAGCAGACATCATTTTTTTAATTAGAAAAATATTTATAACCAAGTTTAAACAGTGTCCATTAAGAGACTATTACTACATTTACTTTTTAAATATTAACAGACTCCACTTAGGGCAGTGTGTATATAAATTCATATATGTCCTGTAGGAGTGATTATCAGATGGGGTTAGATATAGTGTCAGTTAAACTTTTCTGTCTCTTATAACAGAGTTTCTCAGCTTTCACACTAACAACATTTGGGGCTGGATTGTTCTTTGTTGTGTGGGACTGTCCTGTGTAGTGTAGGATGCTCAGTTGTTTCCCTTACCTGAACCAACTAGATGTCAATAGCACCCTCCTCCACTGTAACAACCAAAAGTGTCTCCAGACACTTTGTCAATGTCCCCTAGGGCAAAATAGCCCCTCATCGAAGACTACTGAGTAAGAAGTACATTTGACTTGGTAGCCCAGTGAACAAATGTGTAAATGTACCTGCCTGCCCCCACCGGCTCCGGACAGCCTCACTGCTTGAAATAATGTATGTTGATATTTCCTATTCTGTTTCGTTCCATTTTGTTCATTCCATGCCATTTTATTTAAACTCATTGCAAGGATGTTTTTCTGGATAGACTAGGTTACTTTGGCACTTAGTATTCATTTAAAACTCTATGTGCAATAAAGAGTTACTGTTTTCATCAATAGGGATTTTCTTAAAGTGAGGCACACCAAGGTTGAAGAATGTTATTCTGGGCTTCCTGTTGATGCCATGTGTAGTGATGATTCTGAAAAATAGCTGCTGCTGAGTCCCCAGAACTGCCTGGTGGCCCTCCTCCCCGTGATCTGACACCTACCACACAAGACAGATTGTCAGTGGTGTGGTCTGAACTTCTGGTTGCCTTTGTTTAGGAGATAGAGGTTATGCTGTCAGCATGAGAGGGTTGTGCCATCTTGGGCTGCAGGGGGTTTGTACAAGATTGAAATTGAAGGTTTCCTTTGGATTCAGAATTCATCTGTAGAGGATTCATAGAATGAGAGAATTTTGATATCCTTTTAGGAATATAAATTGGATCTTGTGACACAAGACTTTTTGAGTCCTGTAACTACAGATTAGAGAGATTTAAATTTTTATTTCTCTAAAGGAAGCAATTACAAAGTTAGGTGCTTAAGCTGTGGAAGTCTTTCCCTTCTCTTTGCATTTGTGTTTCTTATGCAAATACTGTGTGTGAAATCAGTTATGCTGCAGTTATATACAGAGTGAAAGTTTCTAAGCAATAAATAAGAAGTCTTCCAAGTGCCTTAAAAATATTGTGTTAAGATTGGAAAAGAAACATTAACTTTAGCCTCTAAAAATTAG
>NW_011889075.1:1610219-1612812 GCF_000151845.1 Pteropus vampyrus | reverse complement strand
GTGAATCTGTTTTGGAAACTTTGCCTTGATTCAGGAACAGGTGATCAAATTGCAAGGATGTTGAGGTGGGCTATGTAAAGTTATTCTTCAGTTAAGCAAGAATTGGTGAAAGAGGAATCAAATGCCATCAGATATTAACACCTCGCCTCTTTTTTGAGGAGGGGAGTAGAATCAACGCATATGTGGTTTTAAAGCACATGTAGTGGAGACTGAAATTACATCCTGATGGAAACTATTTATTTCCTAAAATCTTATGTAACTTATTGAATGGACGAACTCAGTACTATGAGAGTAGAAAGGGAGACACGTTTTGCCTTTGGCCATGTAACAGTGATTAATAGTGAACTTTGGCTTCACACTGCCTCGTAGTCTTGGTGTAGTTACTTAATATCACTAAGCCAAAGATGCGCCAGTGTTATAGTTGCTATGTCCTAAAACTATGATTAAGTGAGAGAAATCATGGATGCTACTTGGTACAGTCAGTCTTAATAAACACTCGAGTTAGTATTTATTCTTGTCTTTTAGCCTCATCTTGTTATCTTTAGAAGGTTAGGGCAGTGTTTCTCAAACTTGAGTTTGCCTTAGAGTTGCCTGGAGGGTTTGTGAAAACACAGTGTTCTAGGCCCCAGTCCGAGTTTCTGATCCAGTTGGTCTGGGGTGGGCCCTGAGAGTTTGCATTTCTAACAAGTTCCCAGGTGATGCTGAAGCTACTGGCCAGGGACCACACTTTGAGAATTTCTGGGTTAGGACATTATAAGTGCAGGTGTTATTTTGGACTAGTAAATTATATAACTTTTTCTTTTTAACCAGCTGCATGGATAACATTTAAATCATTTCTTGGGCAAACTTATTATCTAGTTCCATTCTCTGCAAGTAGTCAAATTTAAATTGTTTTGAATTATTATGGAAATTTAAAGCTAGAGTTACCTAGTTTAGAGCTAGAATGATCTAGAGTTTTGAGGATTTTGATAGCCTTTAAGTATATATTTAAGATATAAGTAAGTATTATATAAGCATATAATATTGGCTTAGTTTTAATGAAAGTTGTTCAATAAAAGTTGTTATCCATCTATGTGGACTCTCTGCATATTTCTGATGAATCTAGTTTATTTGAACATGAGATTTGTTTCCAGAATTTTAAAATAGATGTAAAATTTAAAATAGTTTTAGACTAGGCTTTAGTTAATTTTTTTAACTTCCTTGTGAGAAATCTGCAGGAACTAAGCTCCTTTTAACGCTATTATTTCTACCAGATCTTTAAAACAACTGGTATTGTCAACCAAGTATTGTTTTAAGTTGCTAGTGATCTGAGAGTAAATCTTCACTCATGTAATTGTCTTGATGAGTGCAAGACAGGGCAGGCATTGAGTATATGGTGTTGACACTTAATTTAGTACTCCTTTCACAAAGCTATTGACTATTCATTAAACTTCCGATAAAATTTCCGCTTAATGCAAATGATGAAAAAAATGAATCTTAGGATATTAGCTGTTGCTTCTGAAATAATTCACATGCCCTGAGATCTTATTAGTGACAGCAAGCATATCCACTTTTATTTCAATGTAATTAGAATTCTTTTAAGTATAGCGACTATAATTTATCAAGCTAATTAAAAAATTTTAAAGAAAATTTTTAACTTAGAACTTTTGAGTTTGTTGTCCTGTTGTGTAGTCTGTCTTTCTCAGCAGTTTGGAAAGCAAGTAGGAGCTTGTCTGTGTTTAGTCCTTCCCCAGGCTCTTTCTGAGTAAGGGCTCTGTCTGTGAACGGGTTGCAGGTGGGATGTTTCACAGTTTCAGAGAGTTGAACTATGGTTTGAAAAGCACGCCTGGTGAATAGGAAGTAGGTTTTTTCCCGTGTTTTCCTCATTCTGTCTTTTTTTCTTTTTCTTTCTGCTTATACCTTTCTCACTTGTCTTACATTTTAGGAATTTTTAGTCAACTCTCGCATTTTCTGATGATGTGAGTGTTGTCTTATTAGAGTTCTTTTGTGAAAAATTGTGATGTTGAAACAAAAAAAATCTCAAAATCAACGGTTTAGTCCCAATGTGTCTATCATAGGAATTTGTTGCTTTCTGGTAAAAAGTTTATAAATTATGAAACTGTCTCACTTTACTCTATCTTTGTAAAATTTGTCACAAAATACTTTATTCTCTTATAGTGGTGTTTTAGTTTCACAATTCTCTGCAGTGAGCAGACATCATTTTTTTAATTAGAAAAATATTTATAACCAAGTTTAAACAGTGTCCATTAAGAGACTATTACTACATTTACTTTTTAAATATTAACAGACTCCACTTAGGGCAGTGTGTATATAAATTCATATATGTCCTGTAGGAGTGATTATCAGATGGGGTTAGATATAGTGTCAGTTAAACTTTTCTGTCTCTTATAACAGAGTTTCTCAGCTTTCACACTAACAACATTTGGGGCTGGATTGTTCTTTGTTGTGTGGGACTGTCCTGTGTAGTGTAGGATGCTCAGTTGTTTCCCTTACCTGAACCAACTAGATGTCAATAGCACCCTCCTCCACTGTAACAACCAAAAGTGTCTCCAGACACTTTGTCAATGTCCCCTAGGGCAAAATAGCCCCTCAT
>NW_011889075.1:1436079-1609022 GCF_000151845.1 Pteropus vampyrus | reverse complement strand
CTTTGATTATTTAATTTTTCTAAATGGCATATTTTGTGGGTTATTTATTTTTTTGCTTTAAAATTTTTACCTATATCTTAAATTAAGGCTATGAGAACTTGAGAAAAAGTTGCTGTGGTGAATATATTTTTAGGCTTGATGTCTCCAATTTAAGAATGGGTTTGTACTCTAAAATTTGATTTTAAAGTCAGTTATTTAGAACTTTATTATTTTTTTCATAGAAACAATATTGCAAGTAATAGATTTCAGACTCAGTCCAAAATTTGTTTAAACCAGAAAGTAAAGAAATATGATATACTTCCATCTTTATGAATTTAATGGAGTACTCACTCCCCCGCCGCATGCCCAATAATTCTCATGCTAGAGGAGGTTTAGCAGATGGTCTGTTTGATTGGCAATTTTTCTTACCTGTGTGATTTGAAATATGGTGCATATTGAACCACAGGGTGCTTTGGAGGATTCATTCATTCCTTCAGTAAATATTTTCTCTGTACCTACTATGTGTAAGGCTCTGGTCTAGACCCTGGGGAAGTAGCACTGAATAAAATGGACAACAGCCCTGCCCTAATGCATGCTAGTGGTTGGGAGCTTAACCTGTAATTGAATGCACTGGGAATGGAGTAGAAGGCAGTGTGGAGAAGCCTGTGCATGTGGCTTGACGTCTGATGGCAAACAAAACATTGGGAAAGGGAGTTGTGGTTCCTGAAGCTTCTGCTCTGAGGAATCTGGCTGCCAAATTCTGACCTCTGCACTCTCTGTTATGCACTGGAACACCCTGTCTAAACTTGAAGATCCTGAAGGTAGTCATGAATTCATTTTTGTCTTCATTGCTTCAAGAGAGCCTAAAGCATTGATGGGCTTGTAAATGTTTAAAAACCCACTGATTCGTAATGTATGCCATTTTCTGTGATGTAAGTACTCTATCATGATCTAGTTCAAGAAGCTAATGTGACATAACTGAGTGTAGAGTTTGGAAACATACTGTTCTAAATCACTATACAGTATTTCCACCGCATACAAGACCATACATAACAGTGAAATGAAAAAAGTAATTAGGAAGTAGTAAGTTTTAAGTACTTATTACCTTTGCTTCTAATTACTTTAATTCACAGTTTTCATAATTTAATTTGTAGTAGTCACGTTAACAATGGGCTTTCAAAATTCCTGAAAATTTAACAATCAGTTCTAATAAGTCCTTGTTGGCACCACTGGGAACACCACAATATCTTGCCTGAAATCCTTGTGGGTAGATATAAAAATTCATTTTTTTCTTAATTAGAAGGGTAATAAGGAAGATGTATCGTAATGTGTAACACCTCCTGTGATGTCTGAGGCAGAACTCTATAATGAAAACATTGATATTTCTGTACCGAAATGTGAACATTCATTAATATGTCAGTAAATACAGATTATAAATAATTTTGCATCAGTTTAGGTTAGGTTGTGCAAGCACATATGCTTCTAACAAACTTAAAAAATGTTCCTTTCTGGAGCATTTTGATTTTGGAATTGTGGGTAAGGCACTGTGAAGCTCTATTGCTGCAAATCAACTTTGTTATTCCAAGTCTTGAAGAACCCATGTATTTGCCTTCTCACTGTGAAAGAACCTCAGCAGCTCTCCAACTGGGATCAGTACTGCCCTCCAGGAGAGGCACGTGGTCCCTGCTTTTGTGCAGCTCGCCATTCTTCCTAGGAGCCTCCTGCCCTGTGATATCCTTCACCCTTCCAGACTCATCCTGTGCATCATGCTTTCTGCCCAGCTTCTTGGCCCCACCTCCTCCAGTGCTTTACCCTGGTAGATCTGATTTTTTCTCCTCCCACACAACCTTCTGTTGCTGCTCTTTTCACCCTAAGTTTGGTGTGTCCTGTCAAATACTGATGAAACTGAGGGCACACAATCTCAAATCTCACCCCTGAGCTCATACTCAAGGAAGTGGAATGAAACTCACAGCTACTTCTGAATAGCAGAGTCCAGCAGTGGAAATGCGTTTATGAAAGTGCTTAAGATGCTGACATCTGTTTCTTTGCAAAGCTTCTTTTCTTTCAAGCCCTATGATTAAGACAGCTTCAGTTACATTCTAATAATTCATTACCCATTTTTTTGCATACCTGTTGTGTCTTGTTTATCATTGAGCATATATCTGAGAGACTTTAGCTGTTGGTAGCATCCAAAAATAAAGGCTTGTTAGGGAACAGGAGGTAGTGAGCCAGTCTTCTCGGAGTGCCTGTACATGCTTGTTTTAAAAGCTCTGCTGGGTATCGGGAACCCTGACACCAGGAACTCTGAATTACTGATTTCAGAGATTTTCTATTAATATTGTATTTTTCAGAGGTGAAACTAATGAGTGAACTTGTATTTTAATTACATTATATAGAAGTTTAATTTGGGCTTTCTTGGTGAAAAATGCTATATATAAATTTTTACAATCTTGTTGAGCAATATTCCATTTTATTCATTTATCACACTTAGATGTCACAATATGTGAAGCGACTTTTTTCTCTCATAATTTACCACTTGCCTAAGTATATTCCACTGTCTGACAGTACTGAATCAGGTCAGTTTTTAGGCGGCAGCAATTTATAAATAATGTTCTTTTTTCAAAGAAAAAGCAACAGCCTATTAATGGTTTGTTTACATGAAATTTGCTATTGTTTCTGGCAATCTTGATGTTAATTGTCTAATTAGGTTTGTGTTTTATGTTAATCACTAATCTGTCTAGTTTTTGGGTTTCTGTTTTCTTTTCTTTTAGGCTAGTATGTAAAGATGTGAGAACTGTTTTTAAATGTTCCAGCAATGGGGCCTTTTCTGTATTTGCTATCATGTGTCTTTAAGAGTAAGGCTTGTAGGTTCTCTTGTGTGAGAGTGATTTTATTGTCTGAGTGGTTTCCAGTTTCTGGATCCTTTAAGACATTTCCAGCATTTTCTATGGTTTCACAGATAAAACTGTTGTTGAGGGTGTGTCCATAGCAGTCACGGTCTGGGTTGGTCTGCCCTTGAATCTGTGAATACCCAGCATTTCCTTGGCTTGGCAGATAGTCCCTGTTGTTAGTCTTCTTGTATTGTTCTCATTTTCTTTTATAGCGTTGTTTCTTTCACCTTTTCTTTCAATCCTTTGGTCAGTCATACTGTTCTGTTTTAAATTCATTATGTACTGTTCAAGGTATTGACTATGTTGACTTCCTCTGAGTGGAGCAGGGTGATGTGTTGAGACCGTTGTGTCCTCCCAGAGGGACCAAAAGCATCATTGCAAAGGCCAACTAAGAATGGTAGAATCCAGAATGGTAGAATTCAGAGGTGAAACTAATGAGTGAACTTGTATTTTAATTACATTATATAGAAGTTTATATAATGTAAACTGTCACACTGTCTTCTAGTCTAAAAGATGACGAGAAGTTTTCAAGACTTTCCACACGGAAACGGGATGATGAATGAAAAATAATGGTTCTGTACTTTATTTCCTTGTAATGTCTTTATATATTTTTTAGAAAGTTGAATGGTTAAATATATAAAGAGCTTAGCCCTTATACTGCTTGGATCCTTGACATATTTATGGCATTTGAGACATATTGGTAATGGGAAGAAGTTCTGTACCATTCCATTACTTATTTCATCGATCATGGGGGTGATTTTTAATATAGCCTTAGCTTTTCTCCAGATTTTCTTATGTTAAATCCAAATTTGTGAGTCATTGTAGATTTGGAGACATAATAACACTCAATAATTTAACTGCTTTTAATGTGTATTTATATGTTTGAGAAGGGGATTGAAAATTTCAAATAGTTTGAATATTGTTTCTATACCGAAGTCTTACTCACTGGCTTTGATTTATGGAGCATGGGCATTAACTGCAGGTTGAGATGAATGGAGTGATACACACCAAAGTGAACTAGTGGTGAAGAACTTGGGATGTATTATCTTTGGAACATTTCTTTCTCTCTTGTTGTAGGCTGTGAAAAAAGCTTGATTTTTCTGGGGTGGGCAAAGAGGTGAGGTTAGGGAAAGATGCCCAGAGAACTTGTAGTACTTTTGCTGCTTATATTAACTTGCCTGCACTTTTCAAAGGGATTGCAAAATAGATGTGGTAAGTGATATAAATTCGCTATGTGTTTATTGGGGCATCTTTTAGGCAGGAGCAAGGCAGGACACAAAGATTAATGAAATAGAACCTTTCACAAGAAAATCAAGAACTGTTTATGGAATCCTCATCTGGTAAGACAAGCACATTATGAAGATGAATTTACTTTGGTGTTACTTGAACAAATGTTTGAGTGTCTCTTTTTTAGACATCAGTAGACTAAAAATTAAGTTTATTCATATTCTTTTAATATCCATCCACTATTATTGACATTACTTTAGCACTGGTGCAAAATAAGTTTAGGTCCCACTTGTTGAAAGTATATACTGATGTAACTTTCCTTAAGAAAATGCTGATACGCCTCATGCTATTTAAATACTTTTGTTTACTGTTTTATAATACTTTCCCTTTTCATTTTCTGTGAAACCATGTTTCCTTGAGTTTACTTACATTCTTTTGTCAGTTCTTCTCAAATTCTTCAAAAGTGGCAGTGAAGGAAGGGAAGAGAAACCTACAGTTTCAGCTTTATCCAGATTTTGATCGGTTTTCATACTTGCTCCATGTTTACATTGGATTACTTACATAAACTCATAGCGGCTACAGTCACTTGCGAGCTGCTGTCCCCTGGTTCTGTTTCTTTAGCCTTGAACTCTGCTTTGCCCCATAGACTCCCATCTCCAGTCGTCTACTGGGAATTGTATACTGGATACATGATAGTTTTACTTCAAACCGAACTCATCACCTTTTGTCCCAAACTTCTTTATCTTGTGCTTGCCCTCTGCCCAACCACCCAAGCCACAAACCTGGACATCTCAGATTCACCTGCTCCTTCACAGTGCCACCCACTCACGCATACCAAATCCTTTAAATAAGTCAATTCTGCATTTTAATAATTATACATTTTAGTTGTCTTTTCACTCTATTGCCTTTCCATTAATATAGGCCCTCACAACTTCTTTATTATTAAAGAACTGGGAATGTTTACCCTTCTAGTTCTTTCTCCATACTCCTTGAAACCTACAGAATAAATGCAAATTAAACAGGTTTGCATTCAAGGATGTCAACACTTTTCAGGATAAAGTTCATATGGCTTAACTTAATCCCAGTGCCCGTCATCTTCCTATGTGGATAACCTCAATCTCTTGAAATTCTTTAAAGTAATAATAACAATAGCTAACATTTATTGAGTACTTGATATTTTCAGGAACTATTCCGAGCAATTTGTCCTAACTAAATAAGTTAACACATGCAACAGTCCTATGCAGTACCGAGACACCCAAAATGTTGAAGAAACTGCTCAAGGTTCACACAACTGATGAGTCTCTTCTCTGAGCCTTAACACACCTTAGGGGACCAATTCAAGATCAGCAAGCTTATAGTAATGAAATGAGTGGAGTGCATTGCAAATGACAGGTGACTCTACCTCCACTGTTCCAAGCCATCTATGGGGAGGTTATGTGAGTAGTAAATGACAGGAAAGCATAGGCTTTGGCTTTCCTCAGAACATATTTTATTAAAAATTAAGTTTCCGAACCCTTCTTGCTTGGCCAAGTCCATTAGATGGCACTGGATTTCAAAAGATTTGCATTAAATTTCAGTATTAAAGCAATTTGTAGATTGGGGGAAATGTTTAACTTGTAAGTTATTTATTTTACCTGTCAAATATGGGAGAAGAAATGATTGACACACAATTAGTATTTATTCTGTTTGCTTTTGTTAAAAATAAAAAAACAAAAACAGTGCTAAACAGGTTATACTAATGAAGAGTTGTTATAAAAAATTTTATTATTTAGTTACTTTTGAATAAACCTGCCAGTTGATAAAAATTAGCCTAATATAAGCAGCCTTGTGTTATATACTGAAGGTAATTTAGGCTAATGTCAGAGACACTGTTATCTCTCCTTTGTAGAAGTTATTGAAATAATGAGTGTAGCAAAAAAGAGTCAGAAGATGTTAGAAGTTTTCCTTCTCCTCCTCTGGGTGAATATTTAAAAATCATACTTTTCCTTTTTGCATGCAAATTAAACTGAAAGGCATTTTGTAAGGTAACTAGTGTTTTGTGAACAAATTTATTGAACTTTGATCTTTTGATAATACTGGTTTGTGGTTGTCAGAATAAATAGTGACTTTTTATTATGTATTACTCTAAACAGTTTTCATTCAGAACTTAGAGTGAAGTAGTGAGTTTGATACATCTTCATTGGAAAATAAATCACTGATGAGCAGCATCTCCCAGTTCTTCTACTTCGTTTTTCTTAGGCCACTTTTTTCTCTTCTACCCTTCTAGCTCCCCAAAGACTTAATAGAAGCATCTGAATTTCTTTCTTCTTTTAAAGCAGTTGAACTCTCTTTTTTTCTGATGATGCTTTTAGATGGAATCTAAGGTATCAGTGGGGCTAATTCACATTGTGAAGTCAGCAGTTAAAGGGATTACTAACTCCCAAGCCAGTCTCCTATATATGTGGCAAGTTGCCTTGGTAACAAGACTGGTTCTTTGAGTTAGAATTATCTTGTCTTTAAATGCCACAGATGATGATTTGCTTACCTCTGTTGCAACATCTCGAGGTCTAGCATTGTGCTGAGATGTTTTCTGTTTAACAGCTTCCTAGTACTGATTGATTGACTGGAGCCATAGCCAGAATTTCTTTTCTTGTGCTTTTAATTTAAAACATAATTTGCAAAATTTAGAACTAAAAAAGTGATCCTTCAAATTTCTATTTTAGGATGGGAAATTTTCCACTACTGATTGTCACAAAAAGTATTATAGTTCACTAGATTTGACTAGCAAGAAATTTTAGTGCGGAGTCGTTTGTCACATATTCAACAATGGGCGGGTTGCTTAAGAACATATATGAGTGCCTAAGTGCTGTGAGGTTGTGTTACTCGCTGAAAGACTAACACTTTCTCTTGTGTGCCTGAAAGTACCTGATACAAACTCTAGCATAGAGCTCTATGGTACAAGCCGATAGGAGAATGTGGTTGTGATTTGAGGCTTAAATCAAATTCCTACCTTCCTCTTATGTAAACATTTGTATCTTGCTGGTTGTATAGTGGGAGGAGGAATTGGGGGTGGCGTGGGCATATGAAGACAAGGTTTTCAGGTCAATGGAACAGGCTCTGACTTTACCTGACTGGCCCAGGAAGCACAAAGACCCACATGGGCCTTCCTAACCAATGGGCTCCACTCTTGCTTGGTGGACTCAGCAAATTGAGGCAAACTTCCAGATGCCCAAGAGAGCAGGGCTTGAGTTACCATTCAAGGCTCAGTGATCCTGCCTGGTGGTAATTATGGTGCTATATTTCTGGGCTGAGTTATCACATTGTCAGCTTCTTATCCCTTAGATCTGTGGGTCAGGGACTGGGGAAAGTTGAGGATGGAGAAATGGACTTGAGCATGAAGGTAGCAATCGCATGTGTTTGATGGACATGAGAAGTATCATTTCCCTCATACTTGCTCACTAAAGCTCAAGTAACATCATTTTGGTACTGTTTTGATAGTGTACAAGTAAGGCCGTTTGGAGTAAGTCATTAAAAGGCTCCGTGTGTGTGTGTGTGTGTGTAGTTTTGGCTTGTCTCATTATGCCCTATTTCCTATATGATATTGGACTTTTGATTAATACTTTTTTTTTTTTTTAATTTTGATCCCCAACCCCCAGACTGTGGCATTCCTCATAGGAGTTGCTGTTGAGGGAGTCTGTCAGTATTGCAGCTTATTCCTGAGTAACTATTCCCGAATTGATATGTAATACATATTGATTGTCAAGCTAAATTGTCTATAGGTTAAAACACCTTGTTGTTGAATTCTATTTCCACATCTTGCTAGATAGATATATGTTAGAAGGGTGGCAGAGTGGCAAGGTGAGGAGGGCCAGCTGCCTCTAAAATCTCAACCTCTGG
This sequence comes from Pteropus vampyrus, assembly GCF_000151845.1. NCBI lineage: Eukaryota > Metazoa > Chordata > Mammalia > Chiroptera > Pteropodidae > Pteropus > Pteropus vampyrus. Next base: position 1,601,049 of record NW_011889075.1, on the reverse strand, counting down.
AACTAGAAGTTGAGGCAGATTTGAGGTCGAGTCTCATGGTACAGGGTCCGCAAAGGACTCCTCCCTCATTGCCATTCTTAGCTCAACCAGTAGGAAACGTGACTAGCCTTTAGTGTGCTGATAGCAGTTTAGAGTTTCTTTCTAAGCTTTGGGTCTTATTTATTTATTTATTTTTGCAGTGGACAAAATATACTTAATCCTTAAAATGCTGATGAAGAACAGAATTAGTCTGCTTATGTAGCATTTAAAGTTTTTCAGTGGCAAGCTTGAGATTCTCTTGTATTCAGTGAGGTTTTATTGGTATAGCTTGCATTACTACTATTACAAAACATCATTGGCCCAAATATATTCCTTTATGACTGTTTTGCTTACTCGTCCAGTAAAACAGTAGCTCTATCTAAATGAGTTTTTAATGAACCATTATAGCAAATAAGGCTCAGACAATAATTAAGGATTTAGTATTTTTTATATGTCATTAAAATAAGTTCAGTCATCAGAAAGCTTACAAATTGATTTTAAAGTTTTTTTCCCATGTCTACATAATTAGTTATTACATCATTACATTTGATCCTGAGATTCATATTGCTTCTTTCTCAGTTTTACCTTTGTCTCTTTGAGTGAAAGCTGCATGTGTTGATGATAAAATCACAGCAAATGCCACTTTCTCCAATTTGGAGTCAACCTGTCTATATGTGATTAGCTAATTTTAGAATTATTTTGTTCTGTCTTACTGTGCAATCTTGCTTTTTATTAACGATTAAGCAGTGGTATAAAGTAGTTGTAGCTTCATGGGTGGGTGCAAATGGACAGTGGTACTTGGTGATGGGAAAGGGAGGAAGAAGCATTTATATTATATCCGAGAAGTGGGTCAGCCAGCTTATGGCTATAGCATTTGCATATTTTCATGTGGTTTGTGGTTGGCATACTCAAGGCTGTTAGTTGAACTTAACTCTTAAATTGGAAGTCTAATTAGTCTGAAGGCTGAGTAGATGATAGAATGTGTCACCCTGAAGGACAGCAGAATTATATTGCAACTCTGAAATTTAAACATCAGGGCTGGGCAGCATCATAGGTAAATATATTTCACTGTGATTTCCAGATGAAATCCAGAAATGTTCCTTAAGGTAAAGAGAGGATCTTAAAGATATCTTCACGTTCATAATGTCTTTATTAGGCATCTGTGACCCAGATTACCTTCTTAAAGGATGCTCTTAGTTCCTGTGGGACAGATGACTTTTGACCATCAATGGGTGGAAGCTGATAATGATGGTGGTCTCCTGGCAGTGGGACTGTCTTGCCCTCTCCTACCTGATATGTTTGAAAAGGCACTGATAACGATTTATCTCATCTTCTGAGTAGATGACACAGTATGCTTTGAACATCACTGTGCAAATATCTTTTCGGATATGGGTTTTCAAATCTTTGGGGTAAATTCTCAGTAGAGGGATTGCTGGATCATATGGTAGATCAGTTCTTATTTTTTTGAGGAACCTCCATACTGTTTTCCATAGTGGCCGTATCAATGTTCAGTCCCACCAGCAGTGTATGAGGGTTCCTTTTTCTCTGCATCCTCTCCAACATTTGTTATTACTTGTCCTGTTGATTATAGCTATTCTAACAGGCGTGAGAAGGCATCTCATTGTGGTTTTGATTTGCATATCCCTAGCGATATTGAGCATCATTTCATATATTTGTTGGCCATTTGTATGTCCTCTAGGGAGAAGTGTCTGTTCAGGTTCTCTGCCAATTTTTTGATTGGATTGTTCGTTTTTTGTTGTTGTTGAGTCGTATGAGTTCTTTGTGTATTTTGGATACTATGCCCTTATTGAAGGCGTTCCTTGCAAATATATTTTCCCATTCGGATGGTTGTCTCTTTACCTTGTTGATGGTTTCTTTTGCTGAGCAGAAGCCTTTTAGTTCGATATAGTCTATTCATATATTTTTGTTTTACTTTCTTTGCCTTTGAGGTCAAATTCATAAAATCCTCTTTGAATTTAGTTCCTATGTTTTCTTCTCTGCAATTTATTGTTTCAGGTCTTATATTCATTAATCCATTTTGAGTTAATTTTGGGGTGTGGTAATAGACAACAGTTTAGCTTTATTCTTTTGCAGGTGATCTTCCAATGTTCCCAGCACCATTTACTGAAGAGGCTTTCCTTTCTCCACTGTATGTTTTTGGCTTTTTTTGTTGAAAATTATTTGCTCATATAAATATAGGTTTACTTCTGGGCTTTCGATTCTGTTCCACTGGTCTGTGTTTCTGTTTTGCTGCCAATACCATGCTTTTTTGATTACCATTACCTTGCAGTATAATTTGAAGTTGGGCAGAGTGATGCCTCCAGCCTCGTTTTTTTCTCAGGATGGCTTTGGCAATTCGGGGTCTTTTGTGCTTCCATACAAATCTGATGATTTCTTTAAAAAATGCTGTTGGGATATTGATGAGAATTGCATTAAATCTGTATAATGTTTTAGATAATAGGGTCATTTTAACTATGTTGATTCTTCCAATCCAAGAACATGAAATATCTTTCCATTTCTTTGTATCTTCTTTGATTTCTTTTAATAGGGTCTTATAGTTTTCATTATATAGATCCTTCACGTTTCGTTAAATTTATTCCTAGATATTTTATTCTTTTTGGTGCAATTGAAAAAGGAATTAGTTTTTTCTACTTCTTTTTCTGACACTTTATTATTAGAGTATAGGAACGTTATGGATTTTTGAACATTGATTTTGTATCCAGAAAATTGACTGTCTTTGGTTATTGTTTCTAGTAGTGTTCTTGTGGAGTCTTTAGGGTTTTCTATATAGAAAATCATGTCATCCACAAATAGTGACAGTTTGACTTCTTTGTTTCTTATTTGGTTGCCTTTTATATCTTTCTCTTTTCTGATTGCACTTGCTAGGACCTTCAGTGTTATATTGAATAACAGTGGCGATAGTGGACAGCCTTGCCTTGTTCCTGATCTTAGAGGGAAGGTTTTTCGTTTTTCACCATTAAGTGTAAGGTTGGCTGAGGGTTTGTCATATATGGCCTTTATTATGTTAAGGTACTTTCCTTCTATACCAATTTTGTTAAGTGTTTTGATCATAAATGGATGCTGTATCTTGTTGAAGGCTTTTTCTGCATCTATTGATATGATAATATGATTCTTATTTTTTTAATTTATGTGATGTATCACATTAAGATTTGCATATGTTGAACCATCCCTGTGCCTCTGGGATGAAGTCCACCTGATCGTGGTGTATAATCTTTTTCATATGTTGCTGTTTTCAGTTTGCTAGTATCTTATTTAGGATTTCTGCATCTGTGTTCATGAGAGATATTGGTTGTAGTTTCCTTTTTTCAATTATCTTGATCAGGTTTTGATATCAGGGTAATATTGGTCTCATAAAATGTGTCGGGAAGTATTATCTCCTCTTCGATCTTTTGGAAGACTTTGAGGAGAATAGGTATTAAATCTTCTTTGAATGTTTGGTAGAATTCACTGGTGAAGCCATCTTGTCCTGGACTTTTACTTTTTGGTAGGTTTTTAATGATTGTTTCCATTTCCATACTTTGGTCTATTTAGATTTTCCAGTTCTTTCCGATTCAGTGTAGGAGGGTTGTATTTTTCTAAGTACTAACCATAAATCTGGTGTTATATACCTTTTCATAGTATTGTATGATCCTTTGTATTTCTGTGGTGTCGTAATTTCCTCTCTTTCATCCCTGATTTTGTTTATTTGTGTCTTTCCTCTTTTTTCTTTAGTGAGTCTAGCCAGGGATTTGTCAATTTTATTAACCTTCTCAAAGAACCAGCTCTTCGTTGCATTTATTTTCTCTATTCTTTTTTGTTTGTTTGTTTTCATCTTCATTTATTTATGCTATAATTTTGATTATTTCTTCCCTTCTGCAGACCTAGGTTTCATTTGTTCTTTTTTTTCTAGTTTTTTTTTTTTAAAGATGAAGTTTAGGTTGTTTATTTGGGATTGCATTGTTTATGGAGGTAGTCCTGTAATGATATGAACTTTCCTCTTATGACCACTTTTGCCATGTCCCAAAAGTTTTGATATGTTGTACTATCATTATCATTCGTTTCTTTATATCTCTTGATCTCTCTTTTTATTTCTTCTCTGACCCAGTTATTCTTCAGTAGTATGTTGTTTAATCTTCATGTATTTGTGGTTCTTTCTGATTTCTTTATACAGTTGATCTCTAGTTTCAAAGCCTTATGATCAGAGAATATAGTTGGTATGATTTCAACCCTCATATTTGTTGAAGCTATCTTTGTGTCCCAGTATATGGTTGATTCTTGAGAATGTTTCATGTGCACTAGAGAAGTATGTATAAGCAGCTGTTTTGGGATGGAAGGCTCTGTAAATGTCAGTTATGTCCAGTTGGTCTAATGTGTTATTTAAGGATGTTATTTCCTTATTGATTTTCTGTTTGGATGATCTGTCCATATCCAACAGATCCCCTGCTATGATAGTGTTTTGGTCTGTTTCTCCCTTTAGTTCTGTTAGTACTTGCTTTACGTATATTGGGGCTCCCTGATTTGGAACATAAATATTAATAAGTGTCATGTCTTCTTGGTGCATGATTCCCTTTATCATTATGAAGTGTCCCTCAGTATCTTTCTTTACCTTTTTTATTTTGAAGTCTATTTTGTCCAATATTAGTATCTCTACTCCCGCTTTCCTCTGAATGCCATTTGCTTGAAATATCATTTTCCATCCTTTCACTTTGAGTCTATATTTATCTTTGGAGCTGAGATGTGTCTCCTGGAGGCAGCATATGGTTGGGTTTTGTTTTTTGATCCATTTTGCAACTATGTGCCTTTTTATTGGTGTTTCCATTGCTTCCTTGTCTTTGTGCTTCTGTTTTCTTTATTTCTCTTTCATTATTTTTCATTCTTCGGTTTCTCTTCTTCTTTCTGATTTATTTCTAGATTTCTGTCTTCAATATCACTGATCCTTTCCTCCATTTGGACAACTCTATTTCCCAAGCTTGTTATTTCATTTTTCAACTCTTGTAGTGTTTTTTTTTTTTTTTAAATCTCCAGAGGGTCTATTCTGTACTTTTTAAGGCTTTCAATCTCCTCCTCTGCTCATCTAGTTGTTTTTTCAATTCCTGAAATTGTTGATATGACTCGTTTCAGAACTCACGGAGTTTTTTTCACAAGTAACATCCTGAATTCTCTGTCATTTAAGTCACATTCTATGTCTGTAAGTTTATTTTCTGAAGTTTTTCTCCTGTCTCAGATGCCTTGTTGCCTTGGTTGTTCATGGTATTTAAGGGACTATTTCTCCGCCTGGGCATTAATGGAAGTGTATTCTACTGTTTTTTTTTTTTTTCAGAAAGAAGATTTATTATATAAAAGTCTCTCTTTAGCCTGCTGCAAAGAAGGCGCTTTTTTTTTTTCCCCAGTAGGTGACATCCAAGCCTCTTGGATCCCTGCGTTATATAAAGTCTAAGTAATGTCTTTTTTATTTTCTTGTAGATATTTAATCATTCTCGCTACCCTCAGTTTCAGTCCCCATCATTGTCAGCGACAGTCTCGGCAGCGTTTGTTTAGACTCCCACCAGGTTCCACGGTGTTCTATGTTTGAGGGTATGGGTGGAGTGGACATCTGGGTTGGGGGATAGGGGCTGCGCCTCAGCCTCAGTGTTGCAACTATGGCCGGTAAAAATCAACTGTTGTTTCTTTGTGGTCCCGTCCCACTTCTCTGCTTTCTGCCCTGATGACTGGGCCTGGCCGGCCATGGGGAGCTCACAGCTTTCCCAGGCAGGGCTGTTCAGGGAAATCGCCAGACCTTCTCCCCTCTCCCTCCTCTTACAGGGAGCTCTGGCTGCGAGAGGCAGCTTCTTTGTTTCTCCCAGTCCACCGCCCGACACCCGGGCTTCTGACCCGTGGTACCTCTTAAGCGCAGATCCCTCGTTTAGATGTGCTGGTGTGTAGTTTGGGTGTTTGTTGTTGAGTTTTAGATGTTCAACTTATTGCTGTTTCAAGAGGAGATATCTAGGGACGTCTCTCACTCCACCATGTTTGCCAGAATCCTCTTTAGATTCTTTTAAAGAGGTTTTTTTTTTTTTTTTTTTTATTATCACCAGCAAGGAATTGTTTGTAATTATCTTGGTTACCTTCAAATATGTTGAAAAAATTTTAGGTGGTGGCATCAAAATGACGTGATTTTCGTAAATTGGATTATTGCCTTTGGTTAATCAAGAATGAACAGAATCCTATCTAAAGACTGGTAGATGGTCATAGTTTGCAGCTTCCCAGTGGGCTGTGCTGTTGATATGTTAGGGGTTCCAGGGGCAGGAGAGTTAGAAAGAGAGAGATTTGATTTCTCATCTCTGATTCATTCCATACTTATTTATAGTTCAGCTCTCATCTAATTAATTTGAGTCGCAGTTTTCTATAAAACGAAATATAAAAACCCAGTCTGTTTTTATGTGAGCAGCTGGGAGTATACCTTCAAAAGAACTTTTTTTGTGGTTTCGATGTTTGATTTTTCTAGCAAGGCTTCTCTGTTCCTTCTTCAGCCCTCCCTCCCCCCTTCATTTTTGATATGCAGAAAAGATTCGCATCATTCTTCAGTTACTCTTGTAACTGAGCTTCAAATTTACAAAAGTATATATTTATCAACATCCCAATATAACTTAATACTAGCTAATAGTAAATGTGTACTTGTGTTGAAAGTTGATATAGCTTATCTCTGTTTGTCACAAGTCAAAGAGGGTAGGCATTGACACTATATTAGTTTCCTTTTGCTGCTGTAACAAATTACTGCACATTAGGGGCTTAAAACATCACAAATTTATTACCTTACAGTTCTGTAGGGTAGTAGTCTGGCTTGGTTTTCACGAGGATAAAATGAGAGTGTGAGCAGAGCCATGTCTCTTTCTGGATGCCCTGGAGGAGAATCCATTGCCTTTTCTGCTAGAGGCCCCCATGTTCCTTGGCTTATGGCTCCCTTTCTTTTTCAAAGTCAGCAATGTAGTATTTCTAACCATTGTCACACCTCTCTCTGACAATATTGGGAAACGTTCTTCGCTTTTCCAGACTCATGTGATTTGATGGAATCAACTGATGATACAAGATAATTTCCCCCATTTAAGGTCCTTAACCTTACATCTTAGAGGGCTGCTGGTAATTCCATTGGCCTCTTGACCATCCCTAGGACTAACTTTACACATCTAAAAAGAAGAAGATGGTAGCATTATTCTGTCTACCACAGCTACCATCAGAGCTGTTTTAAATTTAAGTGTCTTTGATCGTGAAGTCTATGTTCTTAGTCTCTTTGCTACATGCAGTTGTGGGCTTTCAGCTCATCATTTTACCCATTAAAAGGGGCACCCTTGATTCAAGTGGTTTATACGCATTTGTGTGTGTTGTTTATAAAACAGGTTTTCTGTTGGAGGGTTCTGATACTTCACTGAGTTAAAATGACATCCTGAGGAAGGTGGGAAATGTGTTTGTTTATACGTGGTTGTCATGGGTGTAATACTAAATTCAGCCCTTCTTTTCTCATGGAGACTTGACAGATGAACGGATCAGAACAGATAAGTAATAACTATTGAAAGTAAAAATGAACTTTCAAAAATGATCTGCTTCGTGGACAGCAATGAAGATTCCATCTGTTAAAATATGGATGTGAGTCACGTTTCACAAATTTAAAAGCAGACATTTCCTTTATTTTTTCGAAGGGCATGTTAGAGATTTTTAATATGTGATGTTTTTGTGAAGGTCTCATTTCTTTCGCTGTGTTACTATAAGCTCGTAGAGTAGATTTTCTAAAATTATATATCCCTCTCAAATTAACACAAAATTACTTTATATATGCACCTGGCACTTAAATTTTGATTTAAAAGAAAGCTGTAGAATTGTGTGTTATTGGCATACTGCAAATCACCAACTGTGATTCTCCCACAGAAATTCAAACAGCATTTGTTCCTGACACAGTCCAGATTTCATAATACTTGTGTTTTCTAAAAATGCTGGAGATAACTATTGAAACTAATATGCATGTAGAAGTTATTCCGTCATGTGTGGCATTTAAAAACTCGTTCTTTGTAATTTTCAATCTTTATTTTCAGTTTGCAGAAAGGACTTGATTCTTGAGAGAAGACATCATTGTGAAACGTTAACAACAAATCTTAATTTCATTTGCTTCCATTTAAGTGCCAAAATGTCAAACTTAATATGTTCAAAATGCAAATTAGGCCACACATCATGTGAGAAGTCTGATGATATTAAAACCAGGTATAGAAATTTGAAATCCCAAAGAAGAGCTTGCAGTAGATATTGTTAAACTTATCAGGGTTACCAAGATACCTTAACTTTTAATTTTATTTCCCAAATTGAAAATTATTAGAGGAATGAGCAGTCTAGTGCAGGGTATCAAACTATAACCCATGGGCTAAATTCAGTCCATTACCTGCTTTGTAAATAATAATTTGTAAACATAGTCATGGTCATTTATGTATTATTTGTGGCTCTTTTCATTGCTGCAGTGGCAAAGTAGAATAATTGTAGCAGAGACTATATGGATTGAAGTACTCCAAAAATATTTACTATCTGGCTCTTTTCAGAAAAAAATTTACTGATCTCTGATGTGGTTAAACGTTTGTGTGACTAATACAGGGAGACACTTGCCAGTCAATTGTGAGATACACAGACTGATTTTATTACTCTATGTGGAAACTTTAGTGTATACATGCAAACACCTTTCAGTTTTTCTTCTCTGTCTATCTATCTATCTATATATCTATCTATCTATCAATCATCTATATCTTTTAATTAGAGTTGACATTCAGTGTTATTTTCTTCTAGTTTCAGGTATACAGCATAGTGGTTAGACATTTATATAACTTCCAAAATGATCCCCCTGATTAGTACACACCTGGCACTAAACATAGTTATTACAATAGAATATTGACTATATTCCCTATTACAATAAAATATTGACTCTATTCCCTATGCTGTACTTTACATCCCTGTGACAAATTTGTAACTACCAATTGGTACTTCCTAATCTCTTCACCTTTTTCATCCAGCCCCTCAACCACTCCTCCCATGTGGCAGTCATCAATTTGTTTTCTGTATATTTCACTTAATAGCCTCTAAATCCATCCATGTTGTTACAAATGGTAAGATTTCATTTTTTATGGCCAAGTAAGATTTCTTTGAAAAATGTATCACAACTTCTTTATCCAGTCATCTTTTGATGGGCACTTAGGTTGCTTGCATATCTTGGCTATTGTAAATAGTGCTGCAGTGAACATAGGGGTGCATATATCTTTTCAAATTATCATTTTGGTTTTCTTTGGATAAATACCCAAAAGTAGAATTGCTGGGTCAAAGTATTTTTAGTATTTTGAGGGACCTACATACTTTTTCATAGTGGCTGCACTAATTTACAATCTCACCAACAGTGTAGGAGGGTTCCCTTTCCTCCACATCCTCGCCAACACCTGTGTTTTGATTTATAGATGGCCATTCTGACAGGTGTGAGGTGATATCTCATTGTGGTTTTAATTAGCATTTCTCTGATGATTAGTGATGTTGAGCATCTTTTCATATATCTACTGGCCATTTATATGCCCTCTTTGGAGAAATGCCTATTCAGGTCCTCTATTTTTTAATTGAATTTTTTTTTTTTTTTGGCGTTGAGTTATATGAGTTCTTTATAAAATTTGGATATTAACCCTTTATCAGATGTATCATGGGCAAATATCTTCTTCCATTCAGTAGGTTTTCTTTTCATTTCGTTGATGGTTTCTTTTTAATTTGACGTAGTCCCATTTGTTTATTTTTTCTTTTGTTACTCTTGCCTGAGGAGACCTTTACACTTTTTTATAACTGCTAACAATTTCTTTTCTTATTTACATTTCTTATTATAATGTTGAGTGGCCAAACTATTCATCCCACTTTGATTTCTTCCTACCACTTACCTTCCCTCTAGATTGTTTAATCAGCTCATTATGTATGATGCCACTGCAGGGTTCTGAGCTTCCTATTTGTCTACATGTCTCTTTGACCTTAGGATGGTTTTCTTTTTTGTCTTATGAGTTGATTGATATGAATAGTTTCAAATATTTTAACAAATATCATTTGTTAAAAATGACAACTGTATAACATGAAGATTTTAATTATAAATACTCATTCTGTAAATTTATCTTATTGCCCTTTTAAACTAATAGGAGCATTGGCATTAAAAAACTTGAATTGGAGGCAAAAGGTATGGTTTGTTTTAGGTACAATCATGATTCTTGGAATGCTAAACTTAGTTTGCTAGGCATAGGATTATCGAGTGAATGACCAAGGTGGTATTGTTCCTTACAACTCTGTTACTCTTCTATTACTCATTGATATTTTTAAAGAAGTGCTGCCTTTGTTTAGTTATAAGAAGAAATAAATTGAATTTTAATTTTCGTGATACTTTGTAATGCTGTATTATGAAATTAAAATTTTTTTAATTTTGAAATAACTTCATAGTTAAGGAAAGTTGCAAAAATAGTACAGTATGTTTCCATATATACTTCATCTATGTCTTACGTTAACATCCGACAGAACCATAGTACAGTGATGTAAGTAGTAGACTAATAACACAGTCAGTACTATTAAACTAATCTACAGCCCTCATTTGAATGTTTTCTCTTTTCTACTCATGTCCTTTTCCCCCCCAGCCCAGGATCCACTCAAAGACCTCCTCATATTGCATGTAGTTCTTATTTATCCTTAGTCTCCTCCAATTTATACAGTTCTATCAGTCTTTTTTTACTTTCATGATTCCGATAGTTTTAAAGGATATGAGTTATTTTATAAACTGTCCCTGAATTTGGATTTGTCTGATATTTCCTCATAATTAGATCAGAGTTATTCATTTTTGGCAGGAATTCCACAGAAGTAGAGTTACATACATCTCAGTGCATTTTATCCGAGGGTGCGAGATGTTTCTATGTCCTATCACTGATAATGTTAACCTTGGTAAAGTGGTGTCTGCCAAGCTTCTCCACTGCAAAGATACAATTTTCTTTTCTTTTTAATTAAAAAGTATCTTATGGGGAGATACTTTGAGGTATGCAAATATTCTATTTCTCATATTATTCTCACCCATTAATTTTGGCATCCCTTGGTAGAGCTTACTTGTAGCAATTATTACTGTGGCAGTTGCCTAATGATGATTTCTGTATTCATTATTCCTTCTATATTTATTCATTGGAATGCTGCAACAGGAAGAGCTATTCATTCTCCACCATTTATTTCTTCAATTATTTATATAATTATGGACTCACAGATATTTAGTTTATTTCCGGGTTGTAATCCAACATGATCATTATTTATTTGTGTACTAGTCGTCCCAGCTTTGGCCACTGGGAGCTCCTTCAGGATGGCACCTTATTCCCTTTGACGTGCCTCTGTCATCTTTGAGTATGTCACAAGGTGTTCCAGGCTCATCATGTATTATCTGCCCGCAACCTTGGAATTAAGGATTCTAAGGAGCCTTTGTTCATTTATTAGAGAATGATATTAGAAACCAATATCTAGGCACTTGTGTTCATTGGTACTGGGTGTCATTGCTTCTAGAACCTCTCAGTGGGCAGAGCTAAGAAATATATATCCCGCATGTATTAACATCCATTCATCCATACCTATCCATCCACTACCTACCTACCTACCTGCCTTCAAAAACCATGAATTCATATCGATGCCTCCAATTTTAATGTAATATCACAGAGGTCATTTCTTTATTTGTAACTTCTGTTTCTCAGAGTGAGAATTTTGGCTCTCATTATCCCAAATATTTTTCTTTTTCATTCGTTCCCTGTGTGTGTGTGTGTGTGTGTGTGTGTGTGTAGGGGAGTGGGGTCAGCGGTTTGTGGAGTGGTAGTGGTAGAGTGAGAATTTCTAAACAATATGCTTGTGAGAAATAAATTTACTAACTAGAAAACGATATTTCTGTGACAGTTCCTTTTTCTTTAGCCTTACATTAAACGGTGAAAAAAGCTTTTCCAAAGTTTCTTAAGGGAAGTTCATTTCTTCCCTATCCCTTTCAGTTGGTTGTATTTTTAATTTCTAACATAGTTAGGTTTATTTGTGTTCCATTTTAGATTCTCCTACCCCATCCACTCCCTGGTTGATTTCAATTATTTATTTCTGTTTTAGGTATTTGAATTATTATTATGGTTCTAAGAATCAGTTACAGAAAAATATATTCAGAAAAGTGTCAATGCCCCATTATCTCCATTATCCATTCTCATTCTCTCTTTCAACTCTATTTCTTTCTAACTCCCTGTAGGCAACCAGTTTCATTAGCTTCTTTCATCTGTCCAACATTTCTTTTGCACAAACGAGCAGATACATGCGTAGTTTTTAATATCCTCTTCTTCCTATATGAAGGGTACCATATACCTTTTGCTATATGTACTATATATCATGCGTAAATATGCATTTTATTTTCCACTTAATATATCATTAACAAAAAGATTTAAATCAACTGCATCTCCCTTAACATCCTGTAATATCAACATTTTATTATTTTTCATCCATAGAATTTTGGATATGAAATACACAATTTAGAAATGTAAAAGTAAAGCATCAAAATTCAAAGAAAGACTATTTGAAGCTTTGCTTTCTAAGACATAACATTTTTGGGTGCATAAATGTCAATATTGTTCTGTGTAGATGTAAATCAAATGTGGTGTTCAGTTTCTGGTAGTAATTTTAAATGCCTTTGTTTATAAATGCAAATTTACCTTTTGTTTCTAGCTGGTAGCGGTGTTTGATGAGCAAGATCCACATCATGGAGGTGATGGCACCAGTGCCAGCTCCACAGGCACCCAGAGTCCAGAGATATTTGGCAGTGATCTTGGCACCAACAATGTTTCAGCCTTTCAGCCTTACCAAGCAACAAGTGAAATTGAGGTCACACCTTCAGTCCTTCGTGCAAGTAAGTGAAAGCTCTTTTTTCTCTGCACATTTCATCTTAATTTACAAGGATGCCAACTTTTATTACCCAGCCATGCCCCTGTGAATGCAATTCATTATCTATTTCTATCAAAAATTGATTAAGTTTAGAACCTGGGCAAGTGTCTTTTGCAAGAGAGGTAGGCAAGATTCTTTACGTTTTAATAGACTGGGTTTATTTTACTCTAGCCTGGTAGAGTTTTAATTGCTCGCTAAAGGAAAATAAGGATGAGTTACAGTTAAATTATCTGAATTTTTCTTTCCATATATTTTATCTGAATGACCAAATAGAAGTAATCAAAGGGTTTCACATTGAAATAAAACATAACATCTTTGATTACCAATCAACTTAGTTATAACCATTATGTGAACTTTACCCGAAGAGCAGGAGAAGAAACCTCAGGGCCATAGTAATCTCTAGGGATCTGGAAGAGCTGCCATTAGAATGTTGTCTCAAGGAAGGAAAATATAGGATACAGTGAGTTTGCATTAAAAATTCTAGGACTGAGAGAACTCAAGTTAAAGAATTCTATCAGCGATTCCTAGAAAGTTTACTCAGAAAAATGAGGAACTTTGTTGGAAGTTACTTTTAATTTTTTAATGCTGTAATCTTATAATTGAGCAGTTGTTAAGAGTAAGAAGGTTCAAAACTTACAAGTTAAAAATCATTTATCTTTAAGGCACATCTAGTTAGAAACATTTAAATTTTTCAAGTGGAAAATTTAGTCTTGTGCTGTTTTACTGATGGTCTTAAGTACTTGTGTATAAAAAGTGGATTGCCTTTGAGTTAAACAAAATTTTAATTAAATAATAGCACAGGTATTCAGGTGCTTGATGTTTGGAATACAGTGTCTTTATGTGAGTAATTACACCCTAATGTATATAATTAAATGCAGAGCTTTTTGTTAAAGTTGTAGTCTTTTATTCATGTGTTTTATAAAGCTAGATGCACCTTTAATTTAGCTGCACTTTTAATTTAGCTGCACCTTAGTGTTTGAGGAAAGGTAAATCTTGTCTTTATGTTAAGAAGAATTTAAATGGCCAGTTTCCCATCAGTTTTATACTTTTGACTTCTTTGGGCTCAACAAACGTTCTAAAACACTACTACCATATTTGGCTGGCCCTATGTGTTAAAATTTAAATGCTACTTTCAACTCAAAGTATACATCTCCACCTTGTTTTTATTGAGAAAAGGCAGTTATATTTGAAGCATACATGTTGTCTTGTAGCCATCAGTGGGAAAATATGCAGTTTTACTTTCTTGCTCTGATTTTCATATGCTTGAGATTTTATGGCTGTGGCAGAGATCAGGTTGGTAGGTGTTAAGCATCTGCTAAATATGAGGTTTGGTGACAATGTACAAGTTACTCATTCCATAGGAGTCATCAGTCTACGAAGGTGATTTTTCATACTGTATTAATACCATAAAACAAGAGTTGATCTGTGTTGGACAGGCCTTGTGCTAGGTGACAAGAATCCAGAGTTAGGTTGAAATAAAGCCTAGACCTTGTCATGGAGGAGTTAATGTTTAGTGGTCTTCCTTATTTACAGATATGAAAATAAAGAAGTCAACAATATGCAGACCTTTACTCAACTATAGGATAATCAACTCTAATTAGGAGCATTGTTAAGAATTTTAGGTAAATAAGGATTTTAGGTAAATAAACTCAATTTTTGTTTTGCTGAAAGAGATAGCTTTCCCATGTTTTCTAACTTTTCCTTTGAGTAAATTTACTCATTTCCTTTGTTCCATAAAGAATTGATGGAAACTGAGAAAAGTGTGCAGTTTTTTTTTTCTCATTAAAACAGTGGCTATTAAGTTTGGGTATTAAGATAAAGCCTAGGAAGTAGCCACAAATTTGTCCTTGAACTTACAGAAGATACAAAGAGAGAACTCTGATTTAGTTAAATCAGTGGTTCTCAATTGGGAGTGATATTTTCCCTTGAGAGACATTTGACAACGCCTAGAGGTTTTTTGGTTGTTCCAGCTGGTGAAGGTGGGGAGAAGTTAGCATCTGACTGAGGATGCTGCTTAAACGTCCTGCAAGGCATAGGAGGGTCCTCCACATCAAAGAACTATCCAGCTCAAAGTGTCAATCCTGCTGGGTGGAAAATCCTGAATTAAAGAGTCATTGCCCTAAGGTCAAAAAAGTTACCTAAGAGAAGCTAAAACTGAAACTTGAGAAAAATTTTCTTGAGCCAAGTGTATTATTGAACAGTGTCCTGCATAACACCCTTCAACTGAAGGGCAAAGAAATAATGACCAGCTAAAAACAGTATTGCTCATAGTAGGTAAGCAGCAGGCCATAACAACAAAAAAGGGAATTATGGGCAGTATTACACAAAAATATTACTACAAATATATTTAATAGAACAAAAATATAAATTTTCCTAAATATCAAAAAATGTGCTTTAAAAATTGAGAAAGTAAATAAAATAGACCACATAATGAAAGGCTGTATTAAAGCTTCTTATGTTAAAGAAATTAAGTAAAATAGGAAAACTTATTTTACATAAAAAAAATAGGTACCTATGAATAAGAGAAGGAATAGGATGGAGGAGATGGGGTAGAGCTAGACTTGTAATTCTTTCTTTTGTATATTTGGTATACATATTGTATTTTTGGGGCCATATTATATGTTACACAATTACAAGACCATTGCATTTTAATTTTTATAGTAAAATTCTAATAACAATATTGATGAATGATAACTCTTAATTATTAAAATAAAAATATGATACAACTAACATAAGTATACATCCAATTGATGGCTCAGTCATCCAAGAGTAACTTTTAAGTAACCGTAAAATATAATAATTTATACAACCAAAGGGAAAGGGGCAAAAAAGAATCAAATGTTGTTGTTGATATTGGTACTGTTAATTTTAGATTATCATATAGATTTTATAAAATGAAGCAAATGAGGAATTATAGTAATATTTCAATTCTTTCATTCCTGTTGCCATTGAGGACCCAGGATTCTTAGCATAGAAGAAAAGGATAAATTGTTATCTGAGAAATCTTGTTTATGGAAATAAATAGAAGGGACTAGATGGGATTTTGTGATAGCGTATTGCCCAATTCTTTTAACTCCCTCCAGCTTGAAATGTCAAGCATTGATTAGTGATCTTTCATCAAAATTTATTTTTATTTGATGTATCAATGGACAGACAACTGGCTCCTGTCAGGAAGGAGTGAACTAGAAACTAGCTGAGTGGCAAAAGTTTGTTACCCCAAGTCATTTACTTTCTCAACATCAAGTCCAACGTATCCAAATGTTCCTTTGTTTGACATCCTGGAAGTTTTTATGTGCAGTTGTACATTTCATCGATTTTAAAATGCAGGATAGGCAATGCTTAATTTTTTGTTTTGTAATTTTTACGTGTAGTTTTTAATTTTTTGAAGTAGAAGAGAAAGCTATTGAAAGCATCATTATGACTTTCCTACACTTTTCATGGACCCCTCCCAGCATAATGATATTAATAATGAAAATTATATTTCATATAACTTTAAATATTTCAATATTTTATTTTTTTTCTTTCTTAAGCAAAACTTAATAGTTTTTAATGGGCCCTAAATGTGTAATTTTTGTATGATGTGAAAAAAAATTAAAACAATTTCTTTATCTCTCAAAGTTTATTTTTTTCTGTCTGATTTTAAAAGAAATTAAAACCTTTGGGCCTCTGAAAGTACCGTGGGCCCTAGGCAGTGGGCCTCCTCTGCCTCGTGAGTATGTCAGCCTAGGGCTGCTGACCATGGAGATGTGAGTAAGCACCAGCATTTTACCTTGACCCTGTGTTTTCAGGCCAGTAGAGCCACATTAGGGAATGATGCATATGGAAAGTGAGGATACTAACATTGAATCGCTAAACTTCAGTATTTCCACATCTCTTGGAAGGCCCTTGCATCCTCCCAGGCATAAGCATACTCTAATTTAATGATAATTGGTTACCAAATAACCTATACAAATATTCTTGTTTTTTGACCAGACTTTTGATAAATTTGAGTGGAAGTATATTCTACTTTATGCTTTTGTTACACGAGTTTACAATGTAGACACTCCTTTCTAGACAATAGCATAGAATATTTATGGTTCAGAAAGAGTACTAGCGATGTCACCTCAGTCTGAACACTTGGGCAAAGTTAGTGATCTCTGTCAGCCTCAGTTCCTTAGTCTCCAAGTACCTACCTTAGAACTGTTGTGAATAGTAAATGAGATGTTCAGGCTCCTTATACATTGCCTGACACTTGATAAACACTAGATTAACAGAAAGTTGTAGAATGGGGATGATGATAATGTCTATGGAGCACACACCCACTTCTTATTGATATTTAAGAGGGTTGAGAAGTTACAGAACCCAAGTAACTGGAACGTGTATTCTTGAATAGAACATACTGCCCATCTTAGGTAGGTAAGTTGGAGTACTTTCATACAGAGTCAGTTGGAACCATTTTTCTCTTAATTTCACAGTTCTGTGATGTTTAATTGTCTCCATTTTCAATGGTCACAAATTCAGGTTTAGGGAAACCTGACATGTTCAGGGCACACTTTCCTGTGCAAATCATTGAGTCCAAGTCTAGTGATTTTTTTTCTCTCAAATTTTTTCTTTTTGTTTTTTTAATTCTCAAAGTCTTTTTTATAGAGGTCAGACATTCCAGGGTAGCCTGGCCTTAGAATGGTGGCCTCATTTCTTTTAACTCCAGAATTCTGATTTTTAATGTTTCTTCTGGAAGATCCAGACTCCTTTGAAACTAGCAGATGCCCTACCAATGGTAAAATTTCTAGAAATAGTATTGCTATAAAAACTCTGATAAACAAAGTATCTAATTTATTAGATTAGTTTTTTTCTTTACTATCTTTTAAGTCTTTTAACATTTTAAGCTTTTTCTAACCTATGGTAATTTTCCAGTTAATTTGTATCCATTGTTGGCAAAATTTTTATGAAATGGTGCTGTTTAACTAACTGGTAAGATTTAACTAGCTTCCTAACTTTTAGAACTTAAAGAGATATCAATAATTGTTAGAGAAGGATTGTTATAAAGTGAGTAGCCCTTTCTCAATTTTTTTCTTACCCAAGAATATGCAGGTTGATTTTGTCTTGCTAGGATATCCAAGATCTTTGGTTTAGAGATCTATCCCCTTAACATTATCTAGTATTAGAATTCTGTTTTCCAGATTTGATTTAAATATATATCGAAAATAGAAATAATATTCCCATTGTATTTCCTTTTAACTTGTGAAGTGGAGCATGGCATACAAATAGTATTCTCAGTATTTCAAATAATTACCTTCTTACTGTGCAAGTTCTTTTCAGCATATAAAACTCATCCAGTTTTGTTGTAGATGCAATCTGATTATTACATGTTGACAAGGTCATATATCTATTAATTGGATTGGAGATGGGATACAAAATTGCTGTAATTATTGTAATTTTCTAGCTAATTGCAGGGTTGGTGGTGAATATTTTACTTCTGCAAAATGAAAAACAGTATTCCATCAGAAGTTGTTTTATGGGGGGTTCAGACATTTTGTTTTATATTTTTTGGTGCTTTTTGCCCACAAAGTATCTCGTGTGTGTGTGTGTGTGTGTGTGTGTGTGTGTGTGTGTGTGTGTGTGTGTATTAATTCGCCTCTGAATGTCAGAGTGCTCATTGGCAGGGATCAGTGGAAGCAGGCAAAGACAGAGAGCAGAGTAGTGCTTTCAGCTACCTCTTTGTTCTGGTTGCCATGTTACCTCTATTGTTTATTTATAAATTGGAATACTTTCCTTTCAGACCTGTAATAAAGGTTGGATGGGTCACATCTAGTTGGAAGAGGAATCCTCTTTACTCTCTTGTCACCTGTGCCCTACTTACAGCTACTCCCTGAAATGAGCATTTTTTAAATTAAATTTAGATTGTTTATGTGCTATTTCTTTATGTTAAAAATTAAGTGAGTTATTGGTCAGCCTATCTAGTATTGTAATATAAGGCTTATTTTGCATATTCTATCTTTTGTATTTTTGCTTTTTTTTAAGCTAAGCCAGCTTCCAAAGCTGGAAGCTGAATTGACATTTTAAAAATAATGGTATGTACACAAGGTGAGTGTTTGGAGGATTGCAGATTGGTGGGGATTGTGCTCCTACGGGGATGTTGGAAACTCACTGCAGAAGATGGTAAAAGCTAGCTGACTGATGTTTATTCCCCGCTGAAATATAAACTGGAGGCGCAGGTGAAAATTGCCAAACCTAATGAGCAATTTGGCAGATAAGACAGGCTGTCAGGCGACAGCAGTTCAGCAGCAGGCTCACTGTCTACGAACCAAATTGTTTGTTCCAGAGGACCGCATTTAAATACCATAAGTAAAATCTTCTTTTTCATTGATATTTAGTATCACAAAGAAATGTATTTTCCTTCAGTTTTCCAGTTAAATAACTAGCAATCAACAAATGGTGACTTTGGTTGTAAAATGATTTTTAAACTTGCCTTTTATGTATTTCATCCATAAAAAAAATGAACAAAATATATTTCCCCACATTAGAATACAAGTGATATTAGGTTTTAAAATACTAATAAAATGTAAGTGATCACTTGCTTCATTGGGCTGAAACATTTCATCTGTGGTCTTTAGGTTGGAATACACCAAAGTAACATTATAGTCTTTTCAATGTACTGTGTCATTTACATCTGCTTACTTTACCCAAGAATCCTTCCATTGAGCATATAAAATTTAGACACGTGCATGGCTTTTCTCCACTGAGGCTTTCCGAATATTATCTCAAATAAAGGACATTTGGAAAAGCTTTTCATATCTTTGCAGAATATAGCAGTCCCTTAGGAAACTTCTGGTTCCACCTCCCCTATTGTTACCATTGGGAACTTGGGGCGAATGCAATAAACTAACATACGTAGTCTGTGCATAAGGCACAACCACAGCTCATGTCTTTATATTCAAGGCAAGCGGAGTTATTGCCAAAAATGAATGAATAGTTACTGTATGTCAAGATCCCTTTGTTGGTTTCTTTGTGGCATTTCCAAACACCTGCCTTGGGGTCCAAGCATCTTTGGATTTCCTATCTGGCATCAGCATTTCTGAGTTATCCTTCAGCAGAATAAGCATTTTCCTCTTAGATTATTTAATGGCATCTGTGTGAAGCACGTAATTAAAAAAAAAATTTTTCACATGTGTATTTAATATTTATACTTAATGATGACTGTCAGTTGGATTGAGGAGGAATATTTTTTAGAAGTTCTGTGCCTCATATAATCAGAGGGACTTTGGCCTATAGTTAGCATGCGGTCCTTGGACAGTGTCTTCATCTGCAGAGGCTTGCCTGTAGGAGATTTCATAGTGTAGCCTATGCAGGATCTCCCTACCCTGACATGTGGCACTTAAGGTGGGGTGAGTTACAGGCTCCACCAGAAGTTGCCTTTGAAATTAGACCCAAACCATGTGGAATTGGACCCTGTGCACAAAGTTCTTTGTATCAATCAAAACTTGCTGAATCCTTGGGAAGAACAGTTCTACAGATTCATCCATTGCACCCCCGACCTTGCCAGATTTCTCCACTGGCCAGTCACTTCTTCCTTTCTCACTTCTTTTTGTCCTTTGCTAGTATATTTTATTTGACCCTGAGGTCTTGCCTTGAACTCTTGCCTTTGTATGGAAATATGCTTTATTTGCACAATAATATTATCTCTTTTATGAAATGCAGAAACAATTACACTTGAAAATTTGTAATAGTAATAAATATAAATATGAATATATTAATAAATATACAATTTAAATCAAAGCCAGAAAGCCCATTTCCAAATTATTACATAGAGAAAATAATTATATGATAATGTTTTAGTAGACAAGATTAGATTGTAAACAGATTTTTTTTTCATCCATTCTAACCAGGTACCTAGGTCTTTTTTCTGTTAGCACATGTCAGAGAGAGACACATGTTGTGGATTATTCTGTCAGCATGAAAGCCTGGCAGAGAAATCTTTTCTTAATGCTGCATTTGATATAGATCTCTTGTTTACTTCTTGAGACTGTGTTTGCTTGTTTATTTTTTCATTGCTTTTAATGTCAGAAATGGCTTTGCATTCCCAGTTCTCTTTGCTCCTGTCTGGCTCCAGTACCCAGCTGGAGATGAGCTTCATACCTCAGAATCATTGTGTCATTCCAGAATGGGGAAGGACCTAGAGAAACGACACAGAAAGCACAAGGTGCTTAGTGAATGTGCCTCTGATATTTTTTCCCCTCTGACTTTTCCCTGGAACTGACAACTACTTGTCTCCGCGAGGACCACATTTTAAAGAAAAATAACTTTAAATCAGTGTATTAATTCATTATGTTATTTTGTATTTACTAAATTCATTTATATTGACTTATAAATTAATTATATCTATCAATTTATTGCCTGCATATCAGCAAATAGTTCTCCTTAATAAAGAATCTAGCTATGGCCATGCTACCCTGGACAAACCCGATCCCGTCTGATCTTGGAAGCTAAGCAGGATTGGGCCTGGTTAGTACTTGGATGGGAGGCCACCTAGGAAGACCAAGTACTGTAGGCATAAAAAATAAAAAAATAGAAGATTATAAGCTGACAAGGTCCTTACAATCTGTAAAAAAAAAAAAAAGAAAAAAGTAAAAATTTAAAAACATATATATGTTGTAAGTATATAAGTATATACATATAGCTGATAATTAGTGAGGCTGTATATGGAAGGAGTATAGAAGTAGCATATAACTTTAGGAAAATAAATTATTTTATAAAGATGACTCCTATGTTTAAGATGTAAAATTAAAGCTGGACCAGTCTTGGAAGCCTCAGACCAGCTATAATGTGGAAAAAGTAACCAAAGGGCATCTCAGATCACTGCTAGGTTACTCAGCCTATCATCACATTTAATTAAAATGTCAGCTTGTGCCACGGCTGATCCATTGGTTAATTTGTTATTTAAATCAGCTTGAGAAGTACTTATTTTAAATATAGAATTTGTGTTAATGCATTGGAAAAGATAATTCTATTGCTTGGCAGGGATGTTACAGCCTAAAGATTTATGACTTAGAACAGCAAAACCAGCTGGTGATCAGTTTGCATAAATAGTATGCAACTACTAATGTTTGATAATAGCCATTCTTTTATGACTAGAGTAAGGGAATTGGAAATGGGAGGCAGAAACAATGTCACTGATAAATCAAAAATCCTAGAACAAAACTGCACTGAATTCTGAGTATGGGTCTAGGACCCCTGGTTAAGGCTTGGGAGAATCATGCATCATTTCTGAGGAGGTGAGTGGAGCCAGGCGGGCAGGGGTACTCATGGACCTGCCATCTGCGCTTCGGCCAGGGAAGTTACCAGTCTGCCTTCCTCGTTTCTCTCTTTTATCTAAGAGCTGCCTCCTTTTCTCTTCAAAATTAGAAACTTAATCGGAGTTAATACATAGTTTACCTATCCCCAGTTTTGAAAAGCAGAGTGTATTTTCTCTGTGTGTATATGTATGTTTATATATATGTATTCGTTCTCCCCTCACCCCTAATTCTGAACCCTAACCCATTTCCTAACCCTAACCCTAACCCTATGTATGTATTAGTTTTATATTCCTGCTATAACAAATTACCATAAACTTTAGTGGCTTAGAACAACACAAATTTATTACAGTTTTGTAAGTCAGCATCCCATAGAGATCTCACCGAGCTGAGATCCAGAGGCTGGTAGGGCTGTGTTCCTTTCTGAGGGCCCTAGGGGAGAACTCATTGCCTTGCCTTTTTCAACTTCTGGAGGCTGCCTGTGTTCCTTGGCTCATGGCCCCTTCCTCCGTCTGCAACCTTGCTTCTCTTTGATCCTTCTTCTACAGTTACATCACCTTCTCTTCTGCCCTCCTTTTCCATTTTTAAAGACTCATGTGATTATATTGGGCCCACTTGGATAGTTCAAGATAATCTCCTAATGCCCAAGTCTTTACCTTAATCATATATGCAAAGTCCTTTTGCCATGTAAGGTGCCATGGCAGGTTCCAGGCATTAGGACGTGGACAACTTTGCGGGCCACTCTTTTCCCTACCATTATATAGCTATATTTTAATATCGTAGAGTAGTGTGAAAAAAAGTACTACTTCCATTACTTTATGTGTGATGGTGCTGTCTTCCCTGATCAGGTGACTCTGGGTATGGCAATGAGCATGTGACCCAGCAACATTCGTGTGATGGTTTTTTTTTTTTTTTTTTTTTGGTCATTTTGATTTAAGTCCTTTGGTAGGTAAGGTAATGAATAGTGGGACCAAACACTTCATTACTATCATTAGTATTTCTTTGAAACTTTTTTTTTTTTTAAGATGAGCCAGATGGAATAATATTTATAAAAATAAAACTCTAGTCATTATTATATAATTCTGTTTGCTTGATAAAAATCTGTGGTAACAAATTTGGTTGATATTTATCTTTTTACATAATTAAAATGAATTTTCATAATAGGTATCGATTTATGCTTATAAATATAAATTTGTTATAAAAGTTATATACAACTTATGAATACTAAAAACATTGGATAGTTTTAATTTCTTATATGTACTCTGTTATTTGCTCTTCTCGTCTCTTCTTTATGATTTGTTTTATTTGTTTTTTAAGCTTTCAGAAGTGATTGTAGATGTTTAGTTATAGTCTAGACCTTTCTATAAGGATGTGAACAATGACTTGTAGGATGATTATATGAGTTGATGGAATTTGTAAATATTGTATGCAATTTTCAGTCTTGAACCTCTATATCAGTTCCCGTTTTTGAGTTATTTTAGAAGTTTCTAATAATTCTGTTTTTAGCAGAGGCTTTAGAAAGTGACTAAAGACTAATTCTAATCAGTCTTCCTGAACATATTCACCTTTTATTTGTATTATTTTACCTTGTTTTTCTCTTTTGATTGTAAGGAAGTGAATTCTTGGGCATTTATAAAGCTTTTAGAATAAAAATTTCTTAAATATAGCACTCTTTCTATTTTTGTGTGTTTTTATATTCTGCTTTATTGTGTAGCTACTTACCCCTCTAGAACGTAAGTTATTATTATAAAACAAGAATCACATCTTCATCCCTCTATGCTTACAGCAGCTGGCTCACTGCTTTGCATGCTAGAAGTGTACTCTCTTTTCCTCTCAGCCCCATGAGACACTGGCAGTGTATCAAGAGGAAGGGAATAAAGCATGGACTTGGTCAGAGTTGCTTTAGAGGGGAAGACAGTCTTTTCAATTCAATTCAGGTTCTAGATAATGTAACTTGATAAGACTATTCATATCTATTGAATATAACATTCAACATATCCAAGTTCAAAGGTATACCCGGTCTTTTAATTTTATTTGCCAATCTACTAGCATTCTTTTAGTAGGAATTTTTTTTTCCACACTGAACACAATTTTATATATTTTTAAATTTTTGTACTTTCTCCAAGATTGTAAATGTATGTGGAAACCTCACAAATAACCTTCTAAATCTATATACTCAATTGTATATGCTTGATCAATGGCCAATGCAATACTCTATTAGTGCATAAAAAATTGAGATCATTAATTAGAAAAAATATCTACTGACAGCACATCTAAAGTGATTGCTCTCTGCTTTATAGTTATGTCATCCATCTTCATTCTCTTCCTTTATTATCAAGACATACTAAATTGCTGCATTTTTGTTAAGATCTTGATACAAGACTCGATTGTTCCAGGAGAGAAGTTTGATTCAGCTTTAATAATTTCATAGTTGTGGTTATTATTCCTTATCAACTTTAAAAACAGAGAAAAAATAGAAATTAAAAACGTTTTGAACTAGACAAATCGAATAATTGCTGGGGACACAATTTTATTATCAGGGACTTGGCTGATTGTAGACCTTGATTCTCTTTCCTCATCTATAGTAACTGATGCTTTACCATCATTGATAATGAAAGTGTTGATAAGTGTAATCTGCTTTCTTATGCAAGAGTCAGAATTGTCATGACTGTGGTGTGCTAACAGCGTCTAGAGAAGGTGTGCATCTGTGTGTGGGTCTGTGTGTCTGTTTTACAGTGATTCTTTGGCTTTATTTTTATATATTCACAAGTATTATCCTTATTTATTGACTGAAAACTGAGTTTTGATATAGGCTTCTTTACTTCAAATATTCATAGCAATATTAAAGAATACCATATGGCATGAAGATATTGTTTATAAAGCTAATGAGACAAGTTTTCAACATGATCCATATATTGTTTCTAATAAAATGTATTTTTCAGGTTTTTTTCTTGATTTATTTTCATAAACTCTGTTCTTGAAATAAATACCCACACACCATACAAGTGCTATACACACAAAAACAGACTTTTTAAGGGAGTTATTAATTAGATTAATTTAATAGTGAAATCTCTCTATCCACATCTGACTGCTTTTATAATTTGCTTTCAGTTCCTATGGGTTTCAAGCTTTCTAGCTTTTTATGCTACTCCTATTTGAAAATTTTGTGGTTTTTTTTTTCTGTCTGCTCATCTACTTTTAATGGTAAATACCTTTTTGAGCATCTTTTCACAATGTACTTTAAGGGCATCAAAATAATATAAGAATAATTTTCACATTTCTTCACTATTACCAGTAGTATATCACTTCATTGCTTTTTGCATTATTTTTCAAAAAGATCTACTAGCTATCTATCTCTGGGTAAAATGCAACTGTTTTATATCTATTACTTGACTATGATGAAATGTGCTTCATCTTTCTGAAAAATGGAAGAAATCAGACTAGTATTTGTTACTTACCTTTCCAAAGTCAAGGTGCATTTAAGTAAATGGGGTTTAGGCCACATCTAGACTAGTCATCATGTTGTTAAATTTCATGTTGCATTTTAAGAGTCATTTGATTTGTGAGATACAGTATTTTAGGAGGTTTGACTTAGCAAATCTGAACTGCTGAATGAATATTGCATAAAGTCAGAACAGCTTATTCTAAAGAGATTTGTTCATCTGTAGCACAGAAATTATTATAGAAATCATTATGACGAATATTCAACTTTAGGCAGCTTTTGTTTTTTAAAATTTTTATTTAACCTTAATTGGGGAAAAAAGACCATTCTTTAGTATCATTAACGTTGCATATTTTCCACTTGTCTTTATAATTTTTTAGTTTGCAAAATCATTTGTCTTTTGATAAGTTTTTTTTTTTATTATAGAACTTTTCAAAAATGTAAAAGTCTAAAGAGAATAGTATAATGAAACTCCATACCCACATTTTAGGTCTAACAATTTATGGCCAATCTTGTTTCATGTATGCTCTCCCTAAAGGGATTATTTTGAAGTAAATTCCAGACCTCATTTAATTTCTTCTGAAAATAGTGTATATTTCTAAAAAAAAAAAAATAAAAAATTATGTACTCCAGTGCTGTTTCAGAAAGACAATACTTTCTTAATTCTAAGTAATAAAATTATTAAAATTACTCTGTTTTGTGAATGTGGTTTTATATTTGGCTTGTTAAAATTAGGATCCAAAGAAAATTCATACATTGCATTCGATATGTCTCTTTTAGTCTATAGGTTCTTCTTCGTGTGTGTGTGTGTGTGTGTGTGTCTGTGTGTGCGTCTGTTTGTGTGTCTGTGTGTGTGTCTGTGTCTGCGTGACACACACCCTGCAGTTCATTAATTGAAACTGGGTTGTTTTTCCTGTTTGGATTTATATGAATTCACTGCATTGGTATCTAGTTCTTATATACCTTGTGTTTTTTATATCCTGGTAGTTATTAGATGTAGAGTCTTGATTTGCTTCTAGTTTGAATATTTGACAATAGTATTTGTAGGTAGTGTTATGTGGTTCCATCAAGAGATGCATAAAGACCGGTTGTTTCTCATTTTGTGATATTAGCAGTATTGGTGATTATTGCTAGATCCATTTTTTTTTATGTTTGCAACATTTTGATATTCTATCTTTCATATGTTAGCTAGAATATTTCCATAAAGAGAAATTTTTTCTCGTCAACTTCTTTGTTACCTTGAGGTATGAAAGACAAACCAAATGCTTAATTCCATCTCTTTCTTTACCAGTTTTCAGAATAATGAGTTGATTTTCTAGGTTAACTCTCCTGGTTTATTTTTCCTTTACCTTTCTTTTGAAAACAAGTATCATTAAGAACTCATTAACATTAACATAGTTATTGTTGCAATTTATTGCATTATTATTCTTATCGATATTCAGATTGCCCATGTTGATAGTCATGAGACCTCTTTAAATTAGATCCTGAGTGCTTTTGATAGTAGCATCCTTGCTTTCTGCCCTGACGGTGTGTTCCATGCCCCACATCTGGAATCAGTCATTTCTGTAAGCAGTCTCGAACTGTTATTGGGAAAGGCCACTATTTGGGTACATTGGTTTTATTTTGCTAAGCTTAAAAGTAAATTAAAGTCAAGAGCATCCTGGGCTCTAATTTCAGTTTCCAAAATGATATCTGAAAGTGTAGCGAGTCTATTCTTGATTATTTGAGACGTGAATCTTTCTTAGGGCATTGATCAACATGGTTTTTCCATGCCAATTCCAGTTTTCCATTTACTTTCTGATGAACTTTTTAGTAACAGTACGACTAATGTTTCTGTGGGCACCATGACTGTACAGTTGATGAGATCTTACACTTCTTAGATGCCAGAAGTATTGATGGGCAGTTCTGTGTAGCCTTCAGTAAGATGCCAGGACACAGAGCTACTACTGTGCTGGTATTTGTAGGGGCCTCTCAAAGGAATCCAGGGCAGTTTGATGACTGGCAGCTAATGTTTTAAGGTTTTTGTTTTGTTTTGTTCATGTATTAAAGGATAAATTGGTCTCAGTGAGCTTAACATTTTATATTTACCTCTGATGAAATTGTCCAGAGAATTGTGCCAAATCATCGTGATATCTTTAGTAGGCACAGTGTGAGGGAATCTGGGCATAGCCGGCATTGCCGAGTTTCGGAGAGTTTTTTCTTTGTCTTAGCATGAGCTCTCCTGTTCCTCAGAGCAGTGTCTGGCTCCAGCTCCCACAGTCCTCACCAGGTCCTCTTGGCTTTTCATTCTCCGTTTCATCTTCCAGGGCTAGCAACACTGGTGGTCTCCGGTGTGGGGTGCACAATCATTGAATTATGAAAACAATATTACAACTTTGTACACATCTTTATTATCTCATTTTAAAATTTACCATTTCTTGTATTAGTTTAATAATATGTATATTAGTAGAGTTGAGCATACATTTAAGTGGTAAGTAAAAATACTATTCTGCTGCATGCCCAAAAGTTTTTGCTTAATTATCAGGAAAGGGTGGAGCCACCTGGACTTGTCTCCTGGGTGGTCTCTGCATCCCCTCTGGGGGCAACCCATCAGTCCATTCTTCAGTGAAGCAAGAATGATCGTTGAAAACCCACATCTCTTCCTTCTACCCCCAGTGCTTAAAAACTTCCAATAGCTCCTTAATATTTTTTAATACAGCTAAGAATGTTAGTGTGTTTGTTAAGTTTGCTACCTGGCTAACCTTGACTTATCCCTCAGGATAAGTAACTGTTTCTCTGGTAGGTCTGTCCTGTTACTAAAAACTTGTTATGGGGTCCTACAATGCCTTGTACCTTTGGTGATTCCAGGAATTTGTCTGGTTTCTCTAGATCCACTGGTATACTAATAAGTGTTTAACAACCAAATCTCTGAAAACCAGAAAAGACTTGCTTTGTAGTATTAGCCCATCTCCATGGTGTAAATACTCTCACTGTGGCCAATTTCAAATTACCAATCATGTCACTGATAAAGAGTTTGTAAGAGATACATGTTAGCACAGCCTTACATGGTATTTCCATTACTTAGATGCAATAGATACATCATGAGCATAGATACTAATAAAATGTAATAAAATAATAGGGAAATGAAGTGTTTTGAGTATTTATTGTCTTTATTTTTAATTTAACTTATATAATTATAAGTTTATATACTTTAATTTTTAATAATGAGTTTAATAACCCACTTAAAAATTGTGAAAACTTAATCTTTTCTCATGAGATGGTATGAGCCAGCTTTAGAAATCCCCTGAGTGAAGAACAGACAAGTCACATTTTTTGACATTTATTCATTCTTTTTTTTCATTAAAATTATTGGGGTGACATTGGTTAATAAGTCATATAGGTTTCAAGTGTACAGTTAATAATACGTCATATGTATATTGCATTATGTATTCACCACCCAAAGTTAGATCTCCTTCTGTTGCCATATATTTGACCTCCTTGACCCCATTTACCTCCTCTTCCCTGTCTTCCCTCTGGTAACCACTAACCTGCTTTTTATGACAAGTCACATTTTTGAATTGATTAAAAATAGTAGAATAAGACAAATGTGATAGGTAGTTACAACAAACGATTCCAATTGGGAGGAATTGAAGCAATTTTACGACAAATCAGTAGAGGAAAGAGACAGAATTTTAAAGGTAGATTGAGCTGTAGGTTACCAATGTTTAGACACTGACTGGGTTAGGTAAAGGTGATAAGGGAAGAAAATGTTCAAACAGATTTTGACTGATTTTATTAAAAATGTGTATAACCTCCTTCCCACTTGGCTTTTTATTTTCTTATTATTCTTGAGAGGCTATGACAATAAATGTGTGAAATGATGAACATAAATATGAGTTGTAACTTTCTATCTTTCCAAACCCTTTTTTCTGGTTACCCCTTTTGAGATATGCAGTAGCATCTCTGGCTGTATGCTATGGTACACATCAGCCATCTGAAATTTTAGCCTGATGAGAAGTGAAGAAAAGGTTCTTTACTCTTTTCTGTGACTTAGCTGTCATATAAAATTATTTAATGCTTATTTTTGATATTTTAATTCAGTAAATGTGTTTCGACAATGAGGCAGCCCTGTTACAGCCAGTATATTCTTGATTAATCTTATGCTTAATTTATAAAGATTCTAAATACTACTTCTTTCTAATAGGAATTGCTGTTTTCTCTTTTTAGAAATGCAAGCACAAAAAGTGTGTGGTTTGTCAAATCATTGTTTAATCCCTCATAAAGATCCTCCATTTAGGTCACGGTAATTTTTACCCTTAATTTGCTTTAGAGCATATGAGATATTTTGAAATCCAGAGGTTTGAAAGATTCAATGTTACTTCATTTTTGTTCTCTTAAAGAAAGACCAGTGTTCAGTCCCAGGCTTATTATGATATATGTTCTGCATAATTGGAAGACTGTTGCTTGAAATAAATTCCAGTTAATTTCTTCAACATATACTTTTTGCACTCTAAGTTCTAGATGTATAGAAAAAAAATCACTTGTATATATTCTG
Organism: Pteropus vampyrus; assembly: GCF_000151845.1. Taxonomy (NCBI): domain Eukaryota; kingdom Metazoa; phylum Chordata; class Mammalia; order Chiroptera; family Pteropodidae; genus Pteropus; species Pteropus vampyrus. The sequence goes on along the minus strand of NW_011889075.1, from coordinate 1,570,832 downwards.
TTAGTTTGGATACTTTAAAGCTTACTATCCTTTGTATAAATATATAGTTGACACTTATAGATCCAATATATATGCTTTGATTATCTGGTAGACATGGATGTATGTTGATCTCAAAAATAACAATAAAAACAACAATTAGGAAATAGAGAATTATGGAAAGGGAAAACGTAGGTTGGAGTTGAAAACTAAGAAAAAGGAAAAGAAAATTTTTATATTTCATCTGTATCTACTATCTATTGCATAGTGTTCAGGCCTACAAAGCTTTGGGTTTGCTTTCTGGCAGCTAATGTGGAATGGAAAATAAGATCAATCTTCAAACATTTCCTTCTTTAGCAAACTTCCTGACAAACACAAGCTTTGTCAGACTCCTGACAGCTAGACGCATAATTTCAGCCCATCTATCCATGAGGTTCTTTTAGGATGTACTCTTCTCATTTTTCTTTTAATGGCAATATTGCTTAAATTTTCTTTGAGCTGATCTTTGAAAGAGCTTATTTCTTTGGAAGTGTATTGACATCCAGTGTTCTGAATAATAAATAGTAAGATAATCCAGAGAGTAAGATAGGTAAAAGGAAAAAGAAAGGCAAATATAAGTTAACTAAAATTAATTTGCAATAAGATACTCACTAACATATATGCTGCTGTTTTATGGAATTTACTTCTGAATTACCAACTTTTTCTGTTGTAACTTGCTTGCCTTGCATTATGATAGCTATTATATGAGAAAAAATATGTGTAACAAAGAGGGGAGCATACCGGTGCAGCCAGATACCCACGGCAGCTCCAGTGGAGCATCTCATTCATGACGGCAGCATGGATCCAGTGACGTTCAACAGCAGGTTATTGGCTCTGGGGAATGAACTATAATGTATTAATCTTGCTTTGTGGGTAGACAAGATAGGAGAAAAAAAAATGATGAAAATATTCTTTCTTAGAAGCCCTATTTTGCTCTTTATTTCCTTAATTTATCAATCATTGAGAAGTGAATTACCAGAAAAGTACTAAGTGATATTTGCCTACAGCTACTAAATTGGTAGTTTTGCTTGAATTACGTAATCAATTCCACCTAAGTTCTCAAACTGACAATATGTTTGACTGAAAAGACTATTTTGGTGAAAATATATATATACTATTTCACAAGACTGCAGTGACACATTGTGTGAAAGTATCGATTAAGGGCATCCAACACATTTCTCTTAATCCGGTAAATGTTCCTGACATAGATATAAGAACAAATGCCATCATAGTTACAAAAGCTGATGTAAAATGTAGACATTTTAATAGCCATGCAGTAGGACATTTCCAATATTATTTTCTAAAGGTTAGCTGTCAAACTTTAGATCTTATGAAGAAAAAATTTTACAGTGGCTTAGAGTATACTATTTATTTTGTAAGCAATGTTTCTAGACAAAACAACCCTTCTGTACCTTATTTCTAAAAATCAAAAGCTATTAGAGACAGAAGCTCTTCTTGTTAGAGATGAGGAAACCGAAGCCATGTGAGAATGTGGATAGCCCAGTGTTGTTTTAATCTGTGCTTTGAAATGTCTGGTTTATTGTTTGAATTAAGATCTAAGCACCTGGGAGTTTGTCTCTGTAACAGAAGATACACAGGCATGCACTTTATCCTATGCTGCCTCATCATCCTGGGTGACTCGCTTCTTTTGTATGTTGAATCAGTGTATAGTCATATTTGCAGAGAAAACTAAGGAGGCATATTAGAAATTTATACTAATGTGGATAAATTTTGTACAATTGAACAAGATTGATTGCCATTCCTACTTAATTCAGAACAAAGAAGGGGAATCTAATTTTTCTGTTTTCCCATACCTTATTTGCTATAATGAAAATGGCATTCTGCTCTGAATCATTTTCAATGAAATGGTTTTCAATATTGTTGTCTTTGCGACATTTTGACAATTAAAATGTATTTTTCAAGCCTACTGGAAAAGCTGCAATGCTTTTTTTTCTTGTTTTCATTTTTTCCCACTTGCTGTCCTTGTTGCCTAGGAAACTACTGTTGGGTTGAATTCTGTTTGCTTGGTTGTCAGGCTATCAGAGTTATGGATAAAGTTCTTGGCTTTTTAGTTGTAAAAGTGCTTCTTAAATATTAGAAATGTTTTATTTATATTAAAGTGCTTTATCTCCTCAATTAAAAAGCAACCAAACAGTTGTTTGGTTTTCTTAAAATAATAAAAAGAGGATTTTCCCCCCTTGATTGTTATTGGAATTTCTGTTTTATATACAGATTTATAGTAGAATTTGAATTGTCCCAGTGGGTTAGTTCCAAATATAGCACTTTAATAAAAACATTCTTATATAAATATTTGTTTACTTCTTTGGAGAGTTGACAGGTATTGTAATTCCCCAAATGTGCAAATATAAACATTAAAATATTACATAAAACTTCTAGTGAGAGCTTAGAAAATGCAGGTTATTTGCCTTATATCTGATAAGCTGAAAAACTATTTTGTACATAACAATTTCAAATTAAAGTTTAAATGAAAGCAGTAGTTAGAACTGCCTCAGATCTTATCCTTTCTTAGTGATTAAAAGTTAATAAAACTGAGACTATAAAATTAATGAATATTTAATTTTTTTAAGCTAAATTCAGTATCCTATGAAATTCTTCAGCGCATAGAAAAATTTCAGAGATACATGTGTTTGTGCACTGTGGTAGCCACTACCCCCACTTAGCTGCCGAGTCCTTGAAATGAGGCAAGGATGACAGAAGAACTGAGTTTAAATAGGCAGCGTGGCTAGTGGCTACCGTACTATACAGCACAGAGGAGGGCCTTGCTACTCCAAGGTATTGCCTGGGGCCTTGTTAGAATGCAGAATCTCAGGCCCTACCCTGGACCTACTGAATCAGAATCTGCATTTATAGGATTTCTTAGGATCGATATGCAGTGCTCTCCAGTCTAGAGCACTATTTCCCCATCTTGGCAGCATTAGGATTGCCCGCATAGCTTGTAAAAATAATGCGTAAGCCTCATCCTAGACTCATTTTTCTATATTTCTGGGTCAGGGCCTAGGAAGTAGCATTTTTCAAAATACTACTGTAATGACCAGTGAAGAGTTAGAACCACTGATGGAACTCAGAGTGTAGACACAGGTGCAAGGTGGGGATGGGAAGATCTAGAGTACTGACCTGAGTTTCTGACCTGTTGTTAAGGCCTGATGTAGGATGGGTGTAGGTGAGAAAAGGAGAATTACCCCTTATATAGTGTTTATTATGCCAGGAATTGTTGTTATCCTAAATTGACTAATTTCACAAGACCGAAGTGTCATATTGTGTGAAAATATAGATTAAACCCTACATCTAACATATTTCTGTTAATCCAAATAAATGTTCCTTATGTAGATATGTATAGTATGAAGCATTTAGTTTTACACACAGACTCCATGAAGTCCCCCCTCCCTTAAGTGTGCCACCCCCCACTCCTTCCTCCAAGTCCCTAATAATAAAATGAATTATGATGAAGTTAAAAGCCTCATTTGTTTGCTGGTCTTAGCTAAAGGGAACGAACTTGTCTCATTCTTAAATTTCCTTTTTTTTTTTTTTAACCCGTGGAAAATGATCGTAAAGATCCAAACATCAGATGAGTCATTGGCTAAATGACAACGACTTTCTTTCCAGCTCTGAGGTTCAGTGCAAGTGAGTTCAGCTAATATGCATTCACTGCTCTTTTATGGTGAGATGAGTATGATGGAAGATATTGGTGAGAAAGTTGTAAATAAGCCAGAGTCCCCTGTCTTTAAGTTCTTTGTGTTCTAGGATTGCATGCTCACTGGAGAAGAGCATGTTCTCTGTGGCCTGACTATTGAAGCTTGGACTTTGTCTCTGCTAGGATATCTTAACCCTGTAATATCAGTTTCTCTACCTGTATAATGGGAGATAATAATCTAACCTATTTTGTAGCCTTGTTCTGAGAATATGATCAATTAAGGTTCTTAGCAATGCATGACCCATAGTAAATGCTCAAATGTTAGTGATTATAGACTTAATTGGTTTATTGTAAATGATCAGGATGTATTTACTTTTACATTACTCTTTCCTTAAGGAGTGGAGTAGATTAGCTATGAAAGATCTCTGCACTTTGAAGGTAATATAAACAGACATGTAGCCATATGTTTCAGATCCATGAAGTCTTATTGCCGCCTTGGAGCAACCAGTTGGTGCCAAGTGGCTTTATTAATAGCCAGTATGTACAGGGCTCTGTGGTAAGGAATTAATTTGAAACTGGAACACAAGACAGAAGAGTGGATAAGGAGCTATTTGAATGCTTTTGAAGTGCTTTTGTCTTACTTCCCCAGTATGAAATAGCATTTCTTCAACTTCCAGCGGCACTGATCCTTTACTCTGCTTTATTTTTCTTTATAGTATTGATCACCGTGAACATAGTCTCTAAGTATTTGTTTATCCATTGTCCTTCTCTCATCATCTGAATATAAAATCCTTGAGGATTATTTACTGCTGGCAACTGGAAGAGAGCCTAGCACATAGTGCTGCTCAGAAGATAGTTGTCTTGAATGAAGGACTTTCGAATCATTCTTATATAGCTTTTAGTACCATGAAGATTCAAGCTCAGGTTGAAAAGTCTGTATATGAGCAAAATGAAGTATAGAGACTCTAGTGGAAGTTTAACACCTGAGAGTTAAAAAAAAGCCTTGCCATTATGAAGTAGTTGGTGATGGTTAATGTGCTAGTGAAATAATTATAAACTGTAGTAAATTAGAGGACCTTCATCTGTACATCCTTAAATAGTAGAGAATTCACTAACAAAACTAGGGAATCACCAGATTCCACTTGGGAGAAAATGTTAAATATTTGTATAGTATTATGGAATGAAGAGTATAATAATAAAAGAATGGGAGAATAATGGTTATCAAAAGTTAACTTGACAGTTACTGAGGTACTTGAATCCTTAATAAAATGCTGAAGACAAATGTCAAAGAAGAAGGGCATAGAGCATTTAGAGAATGTATTCAGTGCATCAATAATCAGCATTAATTTTGAGAGACAAATTACTTGTGAAGTTGATAATTTCAAAATTTAATTACATGATTGTTGAACTAAATTGGTAAAGTGAAAGTGATATGAGAGATTTGATATAGAAATACATATAAGATTATATGTGAAGAATTAATTTAGATTTGCTCATCCTTAAATATTCTCATAGGAGAGTAAACACTGCATGAAGGACAATATTGCAAAGTTAATAGTAAAAAAGAAAAAAAAATAGTAAATGTTGTTGAGATTCCTGGCCGGAGAGTTTATCACCATTATGTGAAGCATCAATTCTTTGAGCTTTTCCCAGCGGAAATATCTTTTAAAGATCTCCTCTGGACATCCAGTATCTGTAATTGTTTCTTCTTCACTGAAAAAATTCTCCTTATAATACTTGAGACAATCAATGTGAAAGGATAGAGATAGATGAATAGTAACATTCACTTGTGTTTTTTATTTGTGCAAAAACACTTTACCAAACATCCCCTAAGTGCCATTTGCTGGGCTTGAAAGTAGGGGTGGAATCTAAAAATGATGGAGACAGACTAGAAAGCACCAGGGCTAATCAGTGAAATTAACATAAGGCATAATGTCACTTTTGCTGTCCGAACCTCTTAGACTGCTTAGTGATGCAGAGGGGGTGGAATGGGGAATGATGGAGAAAGGGCTGGAGGAGTCTGTGACCTTCTGGTTACTTTAGGTCATTCCAGCTGTATTTTGGCACAGGGTTGAGAGGTACTGTTCAGACCACAGAGGGTAAGTTTCAGGGCTATATCTGATGTACTGTAACCTCACTAGACAAAGAATTCTGAGTCATGACATATGATCTGTGATTTAGAAAAGGTGTTACGGGTGTTCTTCTAGAGGATGAGTTGGAAAGGACCAAGACTGGAGGGAAAGAATAGATCAAGCTGATGAGAGCTTATGAAATATGAAGTCTAAATTTTTTTAGCATAGTGTAACCTTGCTCTCAAAGACTTAAAGTGTAGTGGTCAGTGTTACCATTGGGGTGATTGGAGTTCCAGTAACACACACCTCTAGATCCTTTTCACTGAAAAAGAAATGAATTTCAAATCAGTGAATATGAGAAATATTTAATTATTAGAAGCACAGTGTGAGGTAAAAGAGAGGTCAAGCCTCAAACTGGCTAGCCATGCGGAAATGAGGTTACATACCCCTAGGGGGTGGGGTACAGGTTACAGCCAGGGAAGATGGAGAGCTGTAACCCAAGGAAAGGGAGAGGTCTGTGTTATATTTGGGGACCATGATGGGATGGTCCCAAAAACATTCCTAGCTGATTGGCAAGTGAGTTCAGTTTCATTGATGCCTGGCTGCAATATAACTTTGCCTAGTATGCATATGCTTACCCAGAATTCAGTCTGTTATACTTAGATTCATGAACTTTCAGGCATAGTCATGATATTATAATGATGGTATAATGAGGCTTTAATTATGGGCAGTACTTTCTGAGCATGAGTTTGTGGCCAGATTAGGTCAGCTAAGACTATGACCCTCCTTTCCTTTGTCTCTGGGGATGCAGGAAGGATTCTCTAAGTACCAGTAGGATGTTCTTTGGGCGGTCTCTTGGCTGGGCCCCTATTCATTTGTTCCCCTGTCACTCATGTCTGAGTAGCTACCTAGCAAGAGCAACAGCAGGACTGTCACTGGGACATTAGAAATGCAGAACTTCAAGTCTTCCATGACCGAATCTTCTTACCAAGATCCCCTAGTGCATTGTGTGCACATTAAAGTTTAAGAACCTCTGATTTATAAGACCTGATGGTGTCTCACCCAGGCCTGCTTTGTCTTTTTCCAGTCACATTATTAACTCTACACTTTAGCCATACTGAATTTCTTTCAGTCCTTTTAATTGTTTAGAATTTAAGTGTCTGGCCTTTGCCTACGTGTTCTCTTCGTTTCTCTCTAGTCCACTGGCCAAACATCACTATCACCACCCCCAGAAAAACCAAAACAAACATCAGAAACTTCAGCTTTGATGTCTTACTCTCAATCTTTGTTAGTCAGCAGATGTTTGCTAACAGCTTCCCCTCTGAAGGCATGACAATGAAAAGTGCGATATTGTTCTTTAGGATTGTATATTAATGGGAGGCACATCCTAAATTATGATGACAGTGTGGCAAATACAGTGATAGGAACAGGCAGGCCGTAGAAGGAGCCCCTTGCCCATGCAGATGTGGGCATAGGTTTTTTAAGAGGAGACACATGAGTGTGGAAGGACTATAGGGAAAATTTAGTTGTTCCTTCTCTCATGAAGTCTTTGCTGGTCCTCCTAAGAAGGTGTCCCTCCTAAGTGTTCTGGTACGTGTTCTGTGCTTCTCCCGAAGCACCATGATCTCACTGTAAAGGACTGGATAATTCATCTGTCTTCTCCATGACACCTCAGACTCCATGAGGGCAGAGGCCAGGTCTGTGTTGCACACATGAGATCTCCCAGGGACCCGGTGCCAAAAATATTTGTTAATAAAAAGAAGGAGTTTTATGGTTCTCTTCATCAAAAGCTGTGATAGTGAGCTACTGGGAAGAAAGCTAAATAATAATGGGTTAAAGAATAAGGGAGCAATGAAGCAGCCAATTTTTTCCCTAAATGGTTGCTTATTTGGAAAGAAAACAAGAGAACAGTATCTAGAGAGGAACCTGGAAGAGGAAGTGGTGGTTCTTTTTTAAAGACTTATGAGTCAATTATTCATTCAGAAAATACCTATTGAGGAAGGTACAGTTGAACCTCACTATTTGTGGAGGTTCCCACAAATGTCATTGAATCACCAATGTGCCTGCCTATTCATAGTTGAGGTTGAACAAGGGACAGACACGCTGCTGCTAGTTTCAGCTCTCATAGTGAAAAAGTCCTTTTCATGGTCTATTTGGTACCATGCTTTTTACATTTTTGTGCTTTCTTGGATGATATCAAGGTTTAAAAAGAACCCTGAACATAAAATGCTGTTTCATGCTCTTAAGCACAGCAAGTCTGTGATGTGCCCTATGGAGAAAATATACATGTTAGATAAGTTTCATCTAGGCATGAATTTTATAGTCCTGTTGGCCATGAGTTTGATGTTAATGAATCAACAATCTCTATTAAATGAAGTGTCTTTAAACGGAAACACGTATAAACACAGTTTTGTATTGATCAGTTCATGAAAACGTTGTGACCAGAGGTTTTAACCTAATTGTAATTCCCCTTGGAGCAGTGGTGCAGTCTTTGCTAATTCAGGGTTTGCAGTGACTTTATAAAATGTAACTATGGTGGACAATGCACATCAACTGTATTTATTCTTCCAGGTCCTGTTCTGGGCCTTGAGTCTTCCTCAAGGAAGACAGATGGAGTCTCTCCCCTCATGGATCTTAGCACTCTAGTTGGGCTCTTGGCTGCATGGAGATGGACAGGTGGCACATATCCTGCTCAACACACATCTGTGAGGAAAAACATTCAATAACAATAACACAGAAGTCCCCCTATCACACACTCTTTCTGTTTCTTGTCTCCAAATATTTTGTTCATTTTCCGGTTCACATGTTCCTAAGTGTACACTCTCCTTTCCTCCCTCCCTTCCTCCCTCCCTCCCTCCCTTCCTCCCTCCCACCCTCTCTCTCTCTCTCTCAGTCTCTCTCTCTTCCTCTCTCCCTCCCTCCCTCCCTCCCTCCCTCCCTCCCTCCCTCCCTCCCTCCCTTCCTTCCTCCCTCCCTCCCTCCCTCCCTTCCTTCCTTCCTTCCTTCCTTCCTTCCTTCCTTTCTTCCTTTTACAGTTTACATTCTCATGTTCTGAACTTCATTCTCTTCCTTGCTCCTTAAGGTGTTTTTCTGAAAGTACAGAAACAAACCAAAATATTTTCTGCAATATTCTCCCAAAGACAGTCTTTGGTACCAGCCGTTCTAATAGTTTGTTTTACCCACCTCTGGTTATTGTCATCTATACACCTTGTTGTATTTTACTCTTTACCTTCACTTACTTTATTTTACTAACATTAAAAAATATATATATCTGTCCTGAGTCAGTCATTGGGCAGGGTATTTGTTCTCTTTTGAGTTTTCAGAGTGAGATTTGTTTGGAGGGATATTTTTTGGGGGGCAGGCAATAAATGACTCTCAAAGAATCTTTAGCACCATAGTCATTATTTTAAAAAATCTTTAGAATAGTAGAGTCTAGTAGATGCTCATCAAATGTTTCTTGATTGAAATAGCCTTAGCCGAGGATTTGGGGGCACTGAGTTTTCGTATGTAAGATTCAGTAGCCAAACATGTTTTTACAAGCAGGCGATCAGTTTACAGAACTGCTTCAGTCCTGGCACTGCCCTCTCCTCCAGGAGATGGGGAGGTAAAAGCGAGAGGCTTTTACCTCCGATGTCTGTTTCTTACACACTTTCAGTGCTCTTTTCTACCCTCAAGATAATGAGAAAGGACCTCCTGAATTGAGTCTTTCACAATTGTGGAGTTTTTTGTTCTTGAATGATGTATTTTAACCAACTTCTAAAAATTTTAGTTTCTGTTTAGCCTGTGTGTGTATGTGTGTTGTATGTGTGCATAGTATATAGGTGTATGCATATATTTGAGATTACAATGAATAGAGCAAACATTTGTCCTCCAGTTAAACGACTGGTAGAAACAAAGTGCAGTGGGAGAAAGCACAGGGTTCCACTAGCACCCTGAGCTACATAGCTTCCCCATGCTCTTTCAGATTCACTGTCCATTCTGCCCGCGTGGTCGGGGCTGACCTCGCACTTGTTATCAGCCAGGCTCTGTGCTCCCTGGCTTCTGCCTGGGTTAGGCCTGGGGATGTACCCGCAAGGCACCAATGGAGAGTGGGAGGGGAGCAGACAGGCCTCATTCCTGGGCTCCCTTCTTGCCTGGCGGTGGTTTACTGGGAGCTGTGTCCCTGTAGTGAAACCACAGCCCCCTTGCCCTTGGGTGGTAAAGGCCTCGTGGGACCTCATCCCATGCTGCTTTTCCTTAATTCATCTTGCCTTTTATTTGTAAACAGTCCTTCTATTAAGCTTTCCTCAAATATACCTTTCTAAATCAGCCAACTGCTACTGGGACACTAATATTGGAGGTGACGAATTTGAGGAATTGGTATAATTTGAGAGACTCCATAGGGCATAGGGCATAGGACACTGTACAGCTAAGGATGTGGGTGGGACGGAGGGCAGATGCTGGCCAGTCTGTTATCCGTGTGGTAAGATGTGGACGGTCCTACTGTGGGGTGTGTTGAGGGAGCTGTTAGAGTAGATGGTCTGCAGGTGCACGCGATGTGCATGGCGGCTGAGCTTGGATTGTGAGAAGACTGTTCCGGGAACCAGCATGACAACATCCCATCAGGACTGACGCTGATCTTACCTGGGGTTTTCTGTTTAACTCTTTGAGGGCTTTTTTTTTTTTTTTATAATTGAGTTAATCATAGAATCACATATAGTTGTAAGATATAATACAGATATATTCCTTTTATGTTTCCCTCAGTAAGATTTTCTGTCACAACAGTATTAATATTGCTACAGCTCACCAATCTTTCTCAGATTTCCCCACTTTTCCCTGTACTCCAATGAGTATTTGGAGGGCTTTTGATCAGGGTGGTTATATTTTCAGTTTCAGAATTCTAGTGCTACAAATTTTATATGCCTTAGAAAAGTTCTGGTTTTTCTTTGGAAACATTCATATGACATTAGAGTATTGCATATATATTTTCCCCTTGGCTTGTTTTTCCCTCCTTATAAATGTTAAAGATTTAGTGAAACCATTGAAGATATCCTGTTATCCTGTTAAATGTTAAAGATTTAGTGAAACCATTAAAGATATCCTGTTATCTGTAGAAATGTGTTTTAAACTCAACCTTCCCAAGAAATCACCTGTTATCTCTAGTGAAGTGTAAACATATTGTGGATTTGGCACATTTTAGTTCTTCCCGGACAGCAGTATGGTCACATCCAGATTGCACAGAGCAGGGAGGTGGTTAACAAGCACTCCAGGTACAACTGGGTCGCAGAGGAGTGTGTAACCTGTGACCCAGACCTTAAACTCTTTACGTGGTCCTCAGTGCACTCATCTGTAAATGTGATATTTTAGTTTATCTCTAAGCCAACTTCCAACTGTAGTATTCTTTATTTATTGTTTGTATATAAAAATTAGTTAATAACAGGGTAATAAAACTCATTTTGTATCCTTCTCTTGAGTCATTTGCTGTTTTTTAAAACTTATTTTTTGCCTTGCCTTCCACAAATTTTCCAAAGATTTTACCTCAGTAAGTGAAATACTGGTAAATGCCTTTATTAAAAGAGGCAACATACACTAGAAGGTCTTTTACAATCCCAATGACAGATTTTTATCTCAGGGCATGTGTTAATAACTTGGTTCTTCTCACTGTGAGATGTGTCTTTAGGAAATGTATAATTGCCCTGAAGATTGAGGAGACGGTCTTCATTTTGCATGAAGAGTCATTATGCTGTTTGCATCATAAGTTCTAATAGAAGACATGTAACTGCATATTATTTTTAGATTTGATTAAATACCTTGATGGCTTATGCCTGTCTTCTTAGAAAAGGTTTATTCATTGCTTTGAGTGGTTAAATAATTTAGAAATCACTGGAAGAATGAAAGAAGAGAAGTAATGGGAAAGCATATTAGGAGTAGGGATGGGATATTTAACGGTTAAAAATGTATTTATCTGCCCTTTTAGTATTTGCTCTAATTCATTATTAGATTTACCATTTTTCATTTATTGAAAAGGCACCCCTACCTAGAGAAGCAAATCAATATTTACAGTGCACTAGTGCCATAGAGAATTTGAAATCTTGTGATGAGGTTTTATTGCTGTTTTATCCACTCTTCAAAGGAATGCACACATCAAACAGGCTCCACCATCGTCAGGACCCAGTGGCTTCGCACCAATGCCTGTGTGCTTTAGCCAGCAGCTTAATTATTGAAGATCCTCATCTTTGAATTTTATTTTTAATATTTCAGAGGATATACTTTGAAAATCTGTATATTAAATAAATCAGAAGTTTATCGGGTGAGCAAGTTTTATCATCATGTTTTTAAATGCATTGATTTTCTTAAAATTGAGGATGTGGAATTGTAATAATAGTGACCAAATTACCTTAAAACGAGAGGCTCCTATTATGTTCAATTACTGGAAAGAACATATCAGATTATTAGTAATGCTGAAAGATGCCATGCCCCAGAAACATGAACAAGTCATAGAGGAAAAGGCTATATTCACATTTTATTTCCCTGAGGTTAAGACAGATTTGCATTCTTTATGCAGTGTTTGTTTCACCAGGACAGTAAAAGGTGGGAAACCTGTCAGATGTACCAGGCAGTTGTGTTTCATGATTATTTTGTTGATAAGGCATGTTTATGGGGATCTCTTTAAACTCAGGCTAACCTTGTCACAAGGCCTCAGGCCGTTGGTGGCTACTTTTGCACCATCACCTATAGCTCTTGTGCATTTTCCTTCTTTGTTGTTGTGATGCTTGAACTCCCTGCGAGGCACCTGGTAATGGTTGCTGATAAGGCTTTCATGTTTTTTTTTAAAATACATTTTTCATAAATTGTTGTAAGTTCTGCTGGGATGAGGTTTGATGTGTGATCACTGGTATGGGAGTATATGAACTTATGTGGAATTACACTTATTTTAGCATGAAAAAGATCTTCTGACCCCATTAGTGCAGCCTCTGGTTTAATGGATTAGGGGCTGAGGCCTGGAGAGGTTGAGCTGACTTGCCAAGATATCAAGTCTAGCCTAGTGATTCTTCATGTGTGGTCTGCAGGTCCTTGGGAGTCACTAAGACCATTTGAAGGAAAGAGGGCAGGCAAAACTTTCTTTCATAGGTTTACTAAAATATATTTTGTATTTTTCATTGTGTTGACATCTGCATCAATGATGTTCAGACACTGATGGGTAAAATGCAGGCCCATTGGCACAAATCAAGATAGTGGCACCAAATGTATTCTTCATCCAACACACTCACAGTTTTTTTTTTTTTTAAATCCATTTTTATCTGCTGTCCTTGATGAAGCAGCAAAAATGATTATTTTAATTAAATCCTGACCCTTGAGTACACAATTTAATATTTTGTGTGATAAATGGAAGGTAGACATAAAGCACTTCTACTTATTGAAGATCGGTGGTTGTCTGAAGGAAAACTTGTATGTGATGGTTTGAGTCGTAAGCTGTAGTAGCCATTTTTTTTTAATGGAATGCCATTTTTATGTGAAAGATGGACCAAAAAAACTGTGGTAATTCAGCGTTTGGTGTCTGGAACAGTTCCTAGAAAATGAATGAAGTGAGCCTGTCACTATGTGGCAAATGACTGACAGTATTTGTTGCCAAAGATAAACTTTAAGTTTTCTAGTGAAAATTAGATTTTGGAAAACTTATATCCCACTGCGAGCATGACAATTTCCCAATACTTAATGACTTTTTTGATGAAATTGGTAGTGATGGTCACATATGTGATTTTCTGACACGAAGAGACATATCGACATTTATAAAATTGGCAGAACAATTACTGATATATTCCTAATAACTACTGTTACAAAATTTTTCGTGAGTTAAAGACCCATTCAAAGTGTGACACAGACAAGTAGATTTTAATGTACAAAGAATGAATAGTTTTACATTTCATATTGCAGCTAACCTTTGAGAAACTCTCATTTGTCAAGTTTTGGTGTGGCATTAAAGAAGAATATTCACAATTATCTAATAAGTTTATTAAAATATTATTTTCTAGCTAAAGATTTGTGAAGTTCTTTTTTTCTTCTTATATTTTATCATACTGCAGCAGATTGAATGCAGAAGCAGAGATGAGAACCCAGATGTCTTCTATTAAGCAAATGTAACAGTGCTACTCCCACTAAATATGCTTTCTTTTGTGAAATAGAATTCATATAATTCTGTTGTTTCAGTTAACATGCAATGAATGGTTTTGTTATTGTTAACTTAAAAATGAATTAATAAATATTTAAAATTTTTTCATGTTCATTTTATTTTTCATGTTCATTTCTAATACAGTAACTATTCCTATTTATACCTCACATAACAAAAGCTCTTTGGGGTCCCCAGTAATTTTTAAGTGTGTAAGGGTCCTGAGTTGAATGTTTGAGAAGCACTGATTGGGCTAGTCTCCTCCGGGGCATTCTTTTTATCTTATACATTGTACTTCCTCTATTTCACCAGTAGGTTTTTAAAAAATTTCTCTTATTTTAACATTTCTGAAATTAGAATGCCTGTTGTTTCAATCTCTATGTATTGCTAATGTAATACTTATTTAATTTCCCCAAGTCAAAGGATGCTATTAGTTAAAACTAGTGTATAATTTCTCAGTTTATATAATTCTACTTTGAAAACAACGAAATTAAATTTTTACAAAATTGACTTTTTTATCTGTAAGTTGTTAGAGATAAAATTTGCTTTCAATAAATTATTCAATAAGAGAAGTGGTTTCATAATTTGATTATGAACTTGGTAATGATTGAGCCCTGACCGAGGAGCCCGAAGCTCTGGCTAGGACATAGACCTCATGCTCCTCTTGTCATCTCTCTGGACTTCAGCTTTCTCGTCTGTTGAGTCACATGTTTCTTCACTGTGACTAATGTAGAGACCCATTAAATAAAAAGACTCGGATTCCTCTAAGTTAAGTCATTGGTTCTAATATGTTATCACTTAAACAGGTGTGCGTGCATGTGTACGTGTTTGTGTGTATGAAAACTAGATAAAAGTGCCTTATAATTTTCATGCAACCATAAAACCAAGAAGAAATTAAAACCAATTAAAGTGTAAATTTACACTTATCAGTGTGAGAGAAAATGAATGAAGTATTGTTGAGTGTGAATCACTGAATTGTAGGCAGCATGAACGTAGACTGAGGCCGTGTGGCACAGGTCTTGCCTTTTGGACCTTATGGTGCTTGTGTGCAGCATGATGTCTCAGTTTTTTCAGCACATCAGAGTGCAAGAAAACCTTGATTTCAAGATTATCATGATGCCATTTGGCATTCTTTTGAGAACACATAGTTTACCTTTTAAATTGAATTCTGTTCTTTTTCCATATCTGGTAATTGAGTCTTAGACACCTTCCTGAGTTTGACAGTGGACACAAATGTAAATATGGGGCCTGAAATTGCTTGGTGGTACTTGATAAGGTAGTACAAATGATAGATCCAAGTATATTTATATTAATTTCTTTTATAGTTATTATTAAAATGAAAACAAACCATTTAATGTGTGAAGAGCTCGCAGGAAGTGCTGCCTCATAGCACATCTCCTGGGGCATTCTGCATGTCTGCGTTTGTGTAGTAAATGCTGCCTGGTGCCCTGCCCCAGCATCTACCCAGAAGGGACAACACACAGAGTCCACAGTCTCCACTGTAACCCACATAATGTCTCATCTCCTTTCTTTCCTGCATCTACAAATTTTGACAGTTACATAAAGGTAAAATGCTAATTATTTCTGTTTCAGAGTAACAGATTAGCACAGTGATCATGTCCCATCAGTTGGTGATGGTCTTAATTATTTATCTAATCAGAATCATGTATGCAATTTATTTCTCCTGGGAAAAATTTCAAAAACAAATAGAGAAAGCTGTTTTATGTAGCCAAACAAATTCAATGAAATTATATAGTCCCTGAATTTATTTTGGGGTTGAAGTGTACTTTTATGTGGTTATTTTATTATTATGGGTAGTACTTTTGGTCATTACCTTTGTATTATTTTTAAAAGATCTTTTGTGAACTAATATTGCTTCTTTTAGACTTATACACATAAACGCAGGGAGGGCGGGAGGGAGGGAGAAGAGAGAGAGAGAGAGAGAGACAGAGATCGACAGAGAGAGAGAGATTGAGGCATACAGAGTACTTAAACAACCAGGTAATTAACAGCCCTATAATTGGAAAGCAACTGAACCCATATCTAAGAAGCAGTATTATAATTGCTTCGTTATTCTCCCCTTCCCTATTTTGTTGCTTTATGCTTACATTTCGAATTTGGTGAATCCGGGAACAACTGTGTTAATTGAGAAAAAACTTTCATAGTAAGAGCATTGTAGTATTAAGACACACAGATTGTTAGAAGTGTATTTTTGTGAACTTATTTTGAGAGTGACTATATAGTTCTTGGTGTGTTTTATTTTTATTTTTTTTGGCGCAGATTATATAAACTCATAAGTTTCTACGTACACTTAAAAATTGGAAAATTTTCTTTTCTGTAATTTTATGTGTGTGTTTCTCCTAGCAGATTAAGATAACCACCAACAATATTAAATGTTCAGTATATTTTTTTCTCTGATAATGTTACTCAGGCTCTCATTGTTATTAAATCCTTATGATATAGAAGCAGATGTTAAATGCCACTTTTTTTTTAGGATATGCTTCTGTTTCTCTGATCATTTCTATTTTGCTTTAACATCTTTGAGACTATTGAATTGATGATGATTTAAATATAACCTTCAATGAATATAAATAGTTTGTCTTTAGCATCTCAAGGAAATATGCATCTACACCACTGACCAATGCATCAATGCTCCAGAAATGTTTCTCATAGAGTAAACGAGTTGACTACACCGTTAAAGTTGTTTTGTAGAGACTTTTTTTTTAATTTTTATTTTTCAGTTACAGTTGGCATACAATACTATATTAATTTCGAGTATACAACATGGTGCTTAGACATCTATATAACTCACAATGTGATCACCCCAATAAATCTAGTGCCCCTCTGACATCATACATAGTTATTACAGTGTTATTGGCTATATTTCTTATGCTATTCTTTCTATCTTCATGTTTATTTTGTAACTACTAATTTGTACTTAATCTTTTCCCCCTTTTCACCAACCCCCCCACTCCCAACCCCTCCCACCTGGTAACCTTCAAAATGTTCTCTGTCTCTAAGTTTGTTTCTGCTTTTTTGTTTGTTCGCTTATTTTGTTCTTTATAGTCCACATATACGTGCAATCATATGGCATTTGTCTTCCTCTATCTGACTTACTCCACTCAGCACACTACCCTCTAGGTCCATCGTGAAATATATTTTTCCATCCCTTAACTTTTAGTCTCTATGTATCTTTTAATCTGAAGTGAGTCTCTTGTTTTCTTATCCATTCAGCCACCCTACATTTTGATTAGCGAATTTAACTCTTTTTCATTTCAAGTACTCGTTGTTAGATATGTAGTTATTGCCATTCTTTATTTAGACTTTGGATACCTATTTTTTTCTTCTTCTTAAAGAAGTCCCTCCAACATTTCCTATAATACTGGTTTGGTAGTGATGAACTCCTTTAGCTTTTTCTTGTCTGGGAAGCTCTTTGTCTGTCCTTTGATTCTAAATGATAACTTTGCTGGGTATAGTATTCTTGGTTTGTAGGTCCTGGGTTTTCATCACTTTGACTATTTTGTGTCAAGCCCTTCTGGCCTGTAAAGTTTCTGTTGAGAAGT
The DNA here is from genome assembly GCF_000151845.1 of Pteropus vampyrus. Classification (NCBI taxonomy): domain Eukaryota; kingdom Metazoa; phylum Chordata; class Mammalia; order Chiroptera; family Pteropodidae; genus Pteropus; species Pteropus vampyrus. The sequence goes on along the minus strand of NW_011889075.1, from coordinate 1,553,384 downwards.
CGGCTGACAGTCTTATAGGTGTTCCCTTGTATGTAACTAATTGCTTTTCTCTTGCTGCTTTTAAGATCCTCTCTTTGAATTTAACCTTTGGCATTTTAATTATGATGTATCTTGGTGGAGGCCTCTTTGGGTTCATCTTGTTTGAGAATCTCTGAACTTCCTGGGCTTGTATGTCTATTTCTCTCACTAGGATAGGGAAGATATTTGTCATTTCTTCAAATATGATTTAAATTCCTTGCTCTCTCCTCTTTTTGGTACTCCTATGATGTGAATGTTGTTACACTTGATATTGTCCCAGAGGCTTCTTAAACTATCTTGATTTCTTTGCATTATTTTTTTCTTGTTGCTATTCTGATTGAGTGTTCTCTGCTACCTCATCCTCTATGTTGCTGATTCTATCCTCTATTTAATCTACTTTATTGATTCTCTCTGATGTACTCTTCATCTCATATTCTTCATTTCTGACTGGCTCCCTGTTAGGTTTTCCATTTCCATTTTTATTTTTTTTTTTTATATCTTTGTTAAAGTTCTCACTGAGTTCATCTACTCTTCCCCTAAGTTCCTTGAGCATCCTTATAACCAGTGTTTTGAACTCTGCATCTGGTGCATGCCTCCATTTTGGTGAATTCTTTTTCTGGAGCTTTGTTCTGTTCTTTCATGTGGGACATGCTTCTTTGTCTCCCCATTTTGGCTGTCTCCCTGTGTCTGTTTCTGTGTATTATGTAGGGCCTCTAAGTCTCCTGGCCTTTGTAGAGTGGCTTTATGTGGTAAGTGTCCTGTGGGGCCGCTTGGCACAGACCTGGGAGGGGCCCAGCTGCAGGCCAGGTTCAGCCACAGCCTGTGTGCCTCTGGGGCCACTTGGTGAGAGTCTTCAAGAAATCCACATATGACTGCCACCCATGCTGGGCTTATGGGTGCCTCAAGGGTCCAAGTCAGAAACCAAGGCTGGCTGCCAAAAGTGCAGGGCGTAGGGCTGCTCAGCAAGAGGTACAGGGCACGGCAAGGCCAGATGCTGCTTCTTTGGGGTTTGTGAGCCTTTGAGAGATATTATGAAAGTTCGCAGTAGGAGCCAAGACAGATTGTTTGTATGGAATAAATCACTGGAAGTGGCTTGGATGGGCCCACAAGTTGGGAGAGGCAGAGTCTCAGGGAACCCCCCTGAACAGAACGACCTGTGTTATCCAGGTCGATGGCGCCTGTATCTTCTAGCTGGGATGGGGAGGGCTCAACAAAGGAACAAAAAAGCTTCTGCTTGCACCTCTGTCTGGGAGCAAACTGCTCCTTCAACCATCGCCCTGAAGCCCGACAGCTCAGCGCCTCCCTGAATGTTCCTGGTGCCCTTTGAGCAGCTGCAATGGCGCTGGAGCTCAGAGTGAGCAAGTCTGTCAGTGAGTAAGGCCGGGAATGGGCCTTTTAAGAGGAAGTCTCCACTTCTCACAGCTCCGCGTCTCACTCAGCCTCAATCTCCACTGGTTTTCACAGCCATTGATTATGGGGACTTCTTTTCTTGGCACTGGTACCCTGGCCTGGGGAGTCCAGTGTGTGGCTAGGACCACTTTTCCTCAGGTTGGAAAGGTGGCTCTGCAGCCAAGATAGCACTCCCGATTCTCAATTGGGACTGGGCCATTTTGTGTCTCCGCCCTTCTGACTATTTTGAGATGACCTGTTATTTGAGGTGATCTAGTTGTAGGGCATTTGCTCAGCCACACCCCTGGCAACTCTGAGTACTAGTTGCTTTATAATTTCGTTAAATTTTGGTGTAGTCACTAGAGGAGGTGTGCACAGCCTCTACATTCTACGCCATCCTGAGGCTTTTAATAAATATTTAACTTGCATCCCAATTTTTGAAAATAGGTTACTCTAAACATAATTTGTTTTATGTTTTTGAATGATTTTGCTCAGTTGTCGAGTAGGGCTTTTGGTTCTGATTCTCAGTGTTACAGACTCATTGGCTTGCTTTTATTCTTCTGTCTCTTCTCTGTTGTAGCAATGATTGTATCTGCCAAAATGTTCTTAGTTCTACTGATACAAATGTTAGCTTGAGTTTGATATCAATTTTGTTATAGTAATTGCAAACAAACCTCTTTCGTATGAGTAGTTACTAAAACACTCTTCCATGAAATTTCGTGAGTATATGCCAGAAATTTCCTGCATATTACTTTCAAGATTTTTGTTATCTTAAGGATACAAAATATATTTGTGCTTTCCATTTTCTGATTACACTTCATTGAACAAAAGATATATTTATACAACAGAATTCTTTAATAGAATAGCCAAACACTGTTTAAATTCTGTATTTTTAATTCACTGTATATGGATGAAATTTGTTTCATGGCTTAGATTATTTTTATTTTAGAATATGTATGATATTTTATTTAGAAATATTAGGATAATAATAGCAGTAAAGGTTATTATTGTTACTCTTCTGTTGAGTGCACACCATGTGTCCAGCACTATTTTAAACATTTTATCTCATTTAGTCTTCACAGTACTCTTATGAAAGAAGTACTGTTTTATTGCTATTTGTGTACGAATGGATTAGAGACAGAGGATAGGAAAGTCGCCCAGAGCCACACAGGTAACATGTAGTGAAGCACAAATGCAAGCCCAGGCTGTCTTACCTCAGAACAGTCTTCTCGTACATACCACATTTCTTTTGCCGTGAAGTGTTTTAAAGGCACTAAAAGAATTTCTGTTTAGAATGCTGACCCACTGTCACCTTAAATTGTTATTTCTGTTTTTTAATCTTTGAGATCTGACTACCTTTATCCTAACATGTAGTTTTCAGACATTAGTTATCTTTTTTTAAAAAAAAAATAATGCTTTTTTTGTATTTGTAGATATGCCTCTTCATGTCCGACGAAGCAGTGACCCAGCTTTAGTTGGCCTCTCAACTTCTGTCAGTGATAGCAATTTTTCCTCTGAAGAGCCTTCACGAAAAAACCCCACACGCTGGTCTACAACAGCGGGCTTCCTCAAGCAGAACACTGCCGGTAGCCCTAAAGCCTGTGATAGGAAGGTAACCATTTCTATTTTGTGTCTTCTTGGTATCTCCATGACGGCCCTTTGTGTGTGTGCTTACTGACGTTTACATCAAAGTTCAAATAACTTCCTATTTTTTATTGCCCTTGAATTTTCTGATAAAAGACAAGCTATATATGCTGTGCATTTACTTTCCATTTTTAAATAGAATATATTAATATTATTAAAAATGAAAACTTTCGATATGTAATAGGTTCATATAAAGTCCCTCCTTACCTTTTCTCCTATCCTATCCCTGTTTCTCTTCATGGGAACTCCCTTGTTAGCTTTTCGCTTGTTCTCACAGGGGTATTTAACACATGTATAAGCAGATATTCATATTGACTTATGAGGTATATTAAAGAAATATAGCATTATGAACTTTTAAGGATGAAAGTGGACTCTATGGTCATTTAGTTTTAACTACTCAATTGATAATTTTATCTCCAAAAATGAAAGTATACTTTCTAGTCTAGAAATTGATATTTTCTTCTTTGACTTAATTTATTTTAGACCATGACCTAATTTATTTAGTGTAAAGAAGTACACTTTAGTCTATTTAGTCTAGTTTTTTCAAATTGTTTGTTAATGCTTTTTGTTATATATTTCTACAGAACCCTTATTCCATTCTGTTATATCTCTAACCTTTTACCCAATGAACTTTAACCCGTGTTTGTGATTTTCACTGCTGAACCCGTAGAATAAATGCTCAGTAAACTTCTGTTTAATGAATTAAATATTTTTTGATGTTAGTACAGCATATATTGTATATATATATATAGAGGACATATTGAGAAATGTGGAACTATACTATTAATCACATATTAATATTAAAATTAATGTAGCTTGAAATTTGCTTAATATTTTTGTTCATCTGTATGAAAATACCTGTTTTAAATATTTCTTTTAACTTAGTTTTGCATTTCAACAAACTCTTCTTTGCACTAGTTCAAGTAAGAAAAGAAATTTATGTATTACGTAAGTTTAAAGTGAGAAGAATCTATAGGGAAAAAATAGTATACTGAAGTCTCTGATTTTTTGGATCGGGGGATTAAATGTAAAGATCTATCTTCTGAAACATTATATATTTGATGAGGAATCATACTGGAATATTTTCCATCATGAGGCTTACTCAGAAACTGCTGGTGCAGTAGAGTATCCAAAGAAGCAGAATCCAGTTTCGAGTGGGCCTCGTGACATTTCTGTTCAGAATGGACCTAATTTACATACTGTTCACAAATATATAAACTCGTCAAGTTGGTGATTTAAAAAAAAATATTACTTTTTCAAAAGGTTTTCACTTAGTTGAAGGATAATAAGTCAGAAATCATGGAGGTAATAGGGGTTTCCTTCTTAACTCATTTAATATCTTGGATGTGTGTGTCAGTTTGAGTTGCAGCAAACAGAACCACAGCAGCTACTTTAAACAAAAAAGGACTTATACCTAGAATTTGTTTCTCGGAAAATCAGTGAGAGGGCTTGAAGAGTAGGCCCTAGGCTGGACCTCAGGGACTTTCTGAACACTGTGGTACTACCCATGTAGACTGCCAAGGGAATAAGGTGGGGCTGCTGTGTGGGCACCTGGAGTCTTCCTACCTGCCTCTGCCTACTGGACACTAGCACTCTGTCTCCAAGTCTGCTTACCTTGCCTCTTGTCACCTGTGAAGCTGGGAACTGAACCCAGAAGTGCCTCAGAAAACTCCATCTCCACAGCCTAAGAAAATTCCCTATTTCACAACCACCATTAAAACCTCAGACTGTTGAGTCCAAATGGTCAGAATGTAATTTGCATCCAGATCCTTTTTTTTTAACTTTATAATTTATTTTATTTTTTTTAAATTAAACATATTATGGGTAATTTTAGATGCCAATAAGAAATTCTACATTATCATACAAAGAAAGCAAACACTTTAATTGTGATGTGTATTTTATATTTATGTTTATAAATTGTATTTTGAAATAACCAGAGCATGAGGTTGTGTCGGGTAGAAGTGTATGTTTGATGATTGGCAATAGAATCGTGTACTGGCAATTTCTAAATTACTTAAAAGGTTTAGTTCTGAATGGTAGCAGTTTCACTGACTCATTCTAGTATGCTCACTTTTTAAAACTAGATGTCAGGAGTTATATAAAGCTAGAAATTCTAAAGAGATATATCCACTTAGACTCGGCCTGAGACTGATGTCTTCTTGAGAGAGACATCAGTATTTTTCTGGGAGAGTCTGGGAAATGGACTGTAGCCTTCCAGCCTCTGCAGCAGGAGGCATGCTGCATGAAGGGTGAGATGCTCATTGCCAGTGAATCACATCCACCACCCTGACCTTTTTAAACACATATCTATCTGTTAAAAAAAAAAAAAAATTGGAGTGACTAAAGAATAGAACAAAATTAAATTATCCATAATTTCCACACTCAGCAACAATCAGTATTACAATGGTAGTGCACGCGCGCGCGCACACACACACACACACACACAGTTGGGAGTCAAACTGAGTTTACATATTTGCATCCTGATAATTTCTACATTTTGTTCCTATCATAGGAATTTCCCCTAGTGTGAATTTTATTAGGAAATATTTTTAATGAATGCATATATTCCACTTATAGAGTCTACACTAATTTATTTATCATTCTGCTATTGTTGGACATTTATACTTTTTCCATTTTTTTTCACATTCTAAGTATCAATGCTGTGAAGGTATAGTTGAATATAATTTTATTTGTTTTGAAAATGGTGACTTATTCAACAAGCCTTTTCCCTGAAGTGCTTTTTCATGTAGCCAAATGCCCATACTTTTCTGTAGGAAAGGCTTGATTTACATTCATATCTTGAGATGAAATCATATTCACATACAATACTCATAAAGGGTAATGTGTAATGAATTTGTCTTTTGAATTATCTTTGGTTTTACTTTTCAAATATCAATTTACTAAATTTGTTGTCTAAATTTTAAGCTGTTTATATTTTAGTTTGAGAGCTTTTTGAAAGTGTGTACATAGCTGATCAAATGCTGTCTGATTTTCAGTTATGAAAAGATTGTCCATGTTTTTTCCCCCCATCCCCTGCCCATTTTCACTTTATTTCCCATCTCTGACCACCCTGCCCTTTGACAACCATCAGCTTGTTCTTTGTATCTCTGGGCCTGTTTCTGTTTTGTTTTCTTTATTCATTTGTTTGTTTTTCTCAGATTCCACTTATGAATGAAATCATATGCTGTTTTTCTGTCTGACTTATTTCACTTACCGTAAGACCCTCTAGGTCCAACCATGTTGTAAGTGGCAAGATTTTGTTCTTTCCATTCCTGAATAATTCGAGTGTGTGTGTATGTGTGTGTGTGTGTGTGTGTGTGTGTGTGTGTGTGTGTGCATGTGTGCACTTCACATCTTCTTTATCCATTCATCTATTGATGGACATCTAGGTTCCATCCACGTCTTGGCTATTAGTAGGAATGCTGAAATAAACATAGGAGTGCATATCTTTTTGAATTAGTGGTTTTGTTTTCTCTGGATACCCAGAAGTGCAATTGCTGGATCATATGGCAGTTTTATTTTTAGTTTTTTTGAGGACTCCTCATACTGTTTTCCATAGTTCCTTCTCTAATTTACGATCCCACCAACAGTGTACAACGAGGGTTCCCTTTTCTTCATATTCTGGACAGTACTTGTTCTTTGTTGTTTTATTGATGATAGCCATTTGGACAGGTGAAGTGATATCTCATTGTGGTTTTAATTTGCATCTTCCTTATGATTAGTGATGTTGAGTATCTTTTCATACGTCTTTTGGCTATCTCTGTGTCCTCTTGGGAGAAATGTCTCTTCAGGTTTTCTATCTATTTTTTAATTGGATTGTTTGTTTTTACTGGCGTTAAGTTGTATGAGTTCCTTATTTTGGATATTGACCCCTTATAAGATGTATCATTGACAGATATCTTCTCCCATTTAGTAGGTTGTCCTTCTGTTTTGTTGAGGGTTTCCTTTGCTGCGCAAAAAATTTTTAGGCTCATTTATTTATTTATTTTCATTGTTCTTGGCTGAGGAGACCTAGCCAAAAATATATTGCTATGACTAATGTCAGAGAGTTTACTGCCTACGTTTTCTTCAAGGAATTTTATGGTTTTAGGTCTGACATTTAAGTCTTTACAACATTTTGATTTTATTTTTGTGTATGGTGTAAGAAAGTACAATTTCATTTTTTTCCCCATATATCTGTTCAGTTTTTCCGACACCGCTTATTGAAGAGACTGTCTTTATCTCATTGTATATCCTTGCCTCCTTCATTGTAGATTAAAATATAAGTGAGGATTTATTTTTGGGCTTTCTGTTCTGTTCCATTGATGTATGTATCTGTTGTAATGCCAGACCATGCTGTTTTGATTATTCTAGTTTAATATTACAGAGCGTGATTCCTCCTACTTTGCTCTTAAGATTTCTTTGGCTATTTAGGGTTTTTTTGGTTCCATATAAATTTTAGGATTAGTTCTAATTCTGAGATGAATGCCATTGGTATTTTAATAGGGATTTCTTTGAATCTTAGGTAGTAAGGATATTTTAACAGTGTCGATTTTTCTAATCCACGAGCAAGGTATATCCTTCCATTTATCTGTATCTCCTTCAATTTCTTTCTTCAGTGTCTTAAAGTTTTCAGAGTATAGGACTTTAACCTCTTTGGTTAAATTTATTCCTAGATATGTATGTTTTTTTGATGGAGTTGTACATGGGATTCTTTTCTTAATTTCTCCTCTGGTTGGTCATTATCGATGTATAGATTTCTATATATTGATTCTGTATCCTGAAATTTTACTCAATTTATTTATTAGTTTTACTAGTTTTTTTGGTAGAGTCTTTAGGATTTTCTATATATCGTATCATGTCATCTGCAAATAATGAGAGTTTTACTTTTTCTTTTCTGATTTGGATGCCTTATTTTTTTCCTTGTCTGATTACTGTGGCTAGACTTCCCATTTTTTTTCAATATTCAGAGAGGATGCTTGGAAGTTAACATGTGTGCCAGTCAATATTAAATTTATTTCTCTCGAGTCTGTTGGTGCTTACCATAATAGACAATTTCAGGATGTTATAAATCCTTATCAGTGCCTAGTGGTTTGGGATTTCTGTATAAAAACATGGAAATAAGTGAGTTAAAGGTTGGTTCATAGTCTTGTGATCCATCGATCTCTATTGTTTAGGATAAGTTGACATTCTTTTGTAGCTCATGTACATAGTATAGTGATTTCTATTCTTCCAAGTTGAATAAGCAAAACAGTTTTAGAATAATGCAACCAACGAATTAAAATCTCATTTCTGAGCAGGAAGGTTTCATTCTGGTATATTAGAACACTACCATGTTGAACTTTCTCCTATGGTTCACAACCTCAGATGACAGCCACACCCTTCTAAGTTACGGTAGTGATAATATCTCATTCCACTGTTAAGTTTAGAGGACAATGTCGGTAGATTTTGATGCTTCTAAGCCAGATGCGAGCTTGGTGAGAACAAGAATTATGGGCTTCTTGATTTCTTAAAATTTTTTAGACTTTTATTTGAACATGAGATGTAAAGGGGAAGAGAGTCTTGGCTTTTTTTCAGTCTTCTTTGGAACATTTACTCATTTCTGTTTTCCAGCATTTTGTGGCTCAAGGCCTTTTTCAACTCAGAGAACATTTTGTTTGCACTTTAGAAAGTATCTTGCTAGAAGATGTATTTTCATTTGAGATTTTACATGTGCTTCATATTTCATCTTGGGAAAGAGTATTTCAATCAGTGTGAATACTTAAATCATTTTGTCACCTCTTTAGTCATCCTTATTAAGTTAGTATCCTTGCAAATACAGAGTCAAACTAGTACGTGAATAGTGTTTGATTCATTCCATCAAGAACGATGTAATGAGGCACTTATCAGCATCAGCCTACCGTGAAGTTTCAAGGATAAAGTCTGTGTTCTATTTCATTATGCAGTAGTTATAAGCCACTGTTTCTTTCCCCCAGATAATGAGAGATATTGCTTTTCTAAGTTAAATTTGTCCTCCCGCCACAACAAAAATGAACTTAGGTAGTTTTAGCATAAAAACTGTATCTTGACTAGTTTCCAAGAAAGATTCATACTTGATTAGGGAAAGGGGAAGAGAGTGGTAAAAGAACATACTATATTGGCATGGCTAGCAAACCGCACCCCCACTCTCTCCCCCAAGAGAAACCTTGGAATGTTTTTGACCCCCTGGACTTATGATTTCTGTTTGATTTAGTTGGTTGGCATATTTGGTATCTTCTCAATATCCCTGATATATGCAAACTGTTTAAAGAGATGCTATTTAGTTATGTCTTTGTTGTCTCTCCTAACATCCATTAAAAGAGCTTTGAGACCTTCTAGCTTTAGAAAATTATTTTTATAAACATTTCTGGTGGTATATTTTAAGATTCCCAAAACAATTTTTTTCTGGTAATGAGAATATTTACTCTTTGCCTTTATAAATAATGAAAAGTATAAAGAAGTAGACAAGTAACTTGGAATCTTGAAGATAAGCACTATTGGCAGTTTGGTGTATTTAGGATTTCTATGGGGTATAACTGTATAGTTGGTGGCTGTCCTTGTTACCAGTGGGAAATCATCTGACATATAGTTTAATTTCTGCATTTTTTCCCCTAATTTATGCTCTATTAAAAGCATTTTTCTGTGTTATGAATAGTGATAGCTTGCATAATGATCTATTATGTACTGATATTTGGGGTGTACCTGTTGGTCACTTTATTTGGTGATTTTTCTGTTGCTTGACATTTATACTTTACCAACTTTTTTTTTTTGCTATTATAAGTAACCTTTAGAAGTACCTATCAGATAAGATCCTTATATAGATCCTAATTTATGTTGTCATCTTTGATTGTTTTCTTAGAATAAATTTCTGAAGTAGACTTATTTGACCAAGGAAATGAACATTTTTTAAAAGCTAGTTAATTATTTTCCATAGTTCATGAATAACAAAGTGGCATATAAATCACTGTGGGAAGCTCTAGTTGGGTGAGCTAGGGGATGAGAGAGAGGATGAGGAAGACAAGCAACTGATACTGTCTTGAGTTCCAGAATTTACTGACTTAACCATATAGCTTAATGGTCCTATTCGGCTCTGCACCACAATTAACCTGTGAACTTTTAAAAGATGAAACACACTTACATCACAGATTTCTTTGCCCACTTCAGGAAATTTGTTTATTTAAAGCTGCTCTTTTGATTCCGGGACACAGCCTTTTTTGAGAACTTGGGTATATATGAAAAGGGAATGTGTCCAGGCCTTTTAAGAGTGGGCAAGTAGAGTATATAGGTTATTTTGATATTTTTCTTTTTAGGCTAATTTTTATATCGTAGCAAAACAGAATCTGGAACCATATTTGATTTTGTGACATTTCACTTCTTTTCACACTTAGATTGCTCAAATTTATCATTTTCAAATTAAAATCAAAATGAATTTTTTTTTTAGATTTTTAAAAAAAGGATTATAACAACCCATTGAGATATTTGATACTATTCTATCAATGTAAAACTAGAACAGGAAATACTTTTTCTAGATAGAAGCTATGATACAAATAATGTTTCTGCCTATTGTTCCTTTGTGCGTCCCTTTCCCCCATCTTAGTTTAAAGTACATTTGAATACATAGAGTTTAGACACCAAATTCTCAGTATCATGCATGAGGTCATCAGTGCTAATTTACACACAAGGAACCTCCAGAAATTTACTACTCCCTGTTTTATTGAAAGTAAGAAAACTTTGGCAATTGATACTCAGCCAAAATATTAGCAATTAAAATTTACTTGTACTTAAAACTACCCTAAACTATCTGCTTGCTTGCTCATTCATTCATTCATCTTAAAATGAAATTCTGCATTTACCTACTTCTTTGCTTCCTCATCCCCTCTCTACTTTTTGGCTTCTTAGTCTCTGCTTCTTCTCATTTCTTTCTAATATATAAGGCCAGTCAAATAGATAAATTTGAATATATTATTTTATTTTTAAACTAGTACATTTGACTAGTTAGCTATTAAAAAATGTTGTTTATCTCTTGGTTATTTATGAACAAACTAACTGCCAGCTAGTAATAGTAACCATGTAAAACTTAAAAGGATGAGCTAAGATAGTTCTTTAAAACCACATGTTTTGTCTATGAGGGAGCTTATAGTTGTATTTAATTTTCTGGGGCATTAGCTTCAAGGGAGATCCAACTGAGACCTAAATCTTAGACTATTCTGCTGAAACATTTGCATTCCTCTGTCCATTGAAGGTTGTGGTCGCCAATTCAAGACCAACAGAAATGCCCAGTTTGGGGTGTGGTGAAGTGGTAGACCATTCAGTGAAAACAGGTTAATAGTGAAACTGCTCAATTGTGATACAGCTCAGTTGTGAAATAGCTCCACTGTGGAACTGTTTAGCAGTGAGCCAGCTCAGGCATGAAACAGCTCAGTAGAAACTGCTCAAGCAAGAGGCTCAGGTGTTACAGCTGAGTTTGTTAACAGGAAATGCAACCAGGCGTTTCTTTGAGGCAGAGGTAAAGTTAGCTTATATAGAGAGTGCCCTGACCCCAGTCCCCGATTGGTCCATTAATATGCAAATGAGGACTCCAATTATGTACTGTTTAACTGGTTCAAATAGCACTATCTTGATTGGTTGGAATAGAATCTCTCTGATGGGTGGATAAAGATGCAAATGAGGATGTTGCTGTGCAGTTCTGGAATGAGAAAGTCACAGTCCTATTGGTTGAAATACGATTCCAGGAGCTCCATTATAAAGATTGGCTTAGAAGGCAGAGGCACAGTGCAGGAGGTTTGGCAGCCCAGTCTGTGCCTTTTACCTAAAGCAGAGAGAGCAATAGGAGCCCTATTTTGCAATGGCTGCTAGACTCTGTTAACAAATTTGAGCCCACTTTAGCCACCAGGAGTCCTTCTTAAAGAGCACTTATATTCTCAGGGTAGACACCTGTTGAAAACCTCCAAAACTATAAGTTTTACCCTTCTGTTTTTCATATTAAAAGATCCTAATTTGAATGCAGTGCAGTTTTATGCTTTAAGTAAGAGGTGGTTATAATCATTGCTATTGTAGGCCAACTTCAAGTGCCAAGCTCACCTAGTCCGAATTGTTAACAAACTGGTCTCATCTGTTTTTGTGCTATATTTCAGAATATAATCTGTCTTCATATGCTTTAAGTATTATAATTTGTGTCCAAAGTTAAAAAATCCTAAGGTTCTATTGGGAAAAATGTTTGAGCCTGGATGTGATATTTTTAGAGTTCATAAACCACACCAGAACTATAAATTAAAAGTAATGTCAGTCCTTATTGAGCACCCTCAGAAGTTACATGTAGTATAGAGGAATATTACACCTGTTTTTCTGGACTTGAGGGAGAGCTTTTGATTGGCATTGATTCAATTATACTGAACAAAAATTCACAGCTTTAAAAATATTTTCACCTCATTTCTTTTTTTAAGTTGATTTCCATTTTTAATTTTTGATACTTTAGCTTATAAACCTACTTACTTTGAGTCTTGAAGTTAGATCTAGTCACTTCATGTTGTATCATTAACAAGAAAATTATAAAATGGGATTGCTTGGGACTAGAGCACCGGGTATATGCCATGCTGGCTGCTCTGATAATTTAATTTGCATTTTTTTTTAGGTGCCGTCATGTTCTGAGCTGCCTTTGGAGAATTGCATTTCAATCTAGGTTTTTTACAGTGTGGGTATAGAAATGGTTTCCATCTATCCCATCTCTAAACTGTATCTGTTTTAGAAGTTTTGATATTTCCATGCAATGATGCCAAGTTGTTTTGAGCACTTGCTTCTTGCCAGACATTGTGCTTGATGTGTTACATTGTGTTACATGTTCTGTCTCATTTACTCATCCTGTGAAGAGTACATATTGTTGCCATTCCCATTATATTGATGAGGAAGTAAAGCCTTAAAGAGTTTAAATAACTCACCTAATAGTTAAACCTGTTGTAAAATAATAAAGTTATGATATGATGATACGAACCTAGATTGTTCAGTTTCAAATTTTGTACTCTTAACAAATATGCCACTCACTTCCCAACAAATTTACAGACTTCATTTATTGCTCGATGTTTATTTAGCTGAATATTTGAAACTGTAAAATATTACATGATAACCATATAATTTTCTCTCTAAAACTTTTTGTTAGGCAATTAAAATATGAATATAAGAATAATGAGCATTTGTTTATGATTAGAACTGGCATAATTTTTAAAAACCTCACCAAGTCTATATAACATCTTAGTCTTAAGTAGAAATATGCTAGCTTCATTAATATCACTAATAATCTGATTATGTGAACTCATCTTCATTTCTGTCCCCTTTGGGGGGAATTTTTTTGTGTTTGTCTCTTTAATAATCATGATCAATATTTTTGTTATCGCTATTGAGAAATTATATACTTGACCTTTGGGATTTATATGCATTGCTTTATAACAGGGAAGTAAATAATGATATAATTGGATTATAACCCCAAAACCAATATAAATATCCATGAGATTACACTGATATTAATAAATGATTGAATAAAAAATAAATGGGAAAGAGACAAATTTCCTTAAAGAAGAATTTCAAATAATATATGTAATAATTCCTTCTTCAGAAGATGCTTTTCTCCTCCTCTTGAGGATTGGCTACACCTAGTAATTTTTTTCTGAAAGATAGAGGATTGGATGTGAAAAATCATAACTATAAGTGGAGAAGTGGTAGATTTACCTTAACCAAGTGATCAGTGTTAATATTATTAGTGATATGTTGATGTCATGGTGTGATGAGATGGGTACTTCACCTCAGTGGAATTTTTTCCCAAAGTCATAACTCCAGTGTAATCATGAGGAATCTTCAGACAAAGCAAAATTGAGAGACATTCTACAAAATATCTGATCACTGTTCTTCAAGAATGTCATGTCATTCAAACAAACAAACAAACAAACAAAACCCCAAAAAACAAAACAGGAAAGACTGAGAAACTGTTTCAGATCAGAAGAGACTAAGGAGATATGGTAACTGAATGCATTTTGGGCTCCTGGCAAGAAACAAGGACATGAGTTAAAAAACACTAACTGATGAATTGCAACTAAGTCTTTAGTTTAGTTAATAGTATTGTACCAGTGTTGATTTCTTAGTGTTGACAAATATACCAAGGTTACGTAAAATGTTAACATTGGAGGGAGTTGGGTGAAAAGTAGGGGTCCTATACACTATCTTCCCAACTTTTCTGTAAATCCAAACTTTTTCCAAAGTGAGTAGTTTTTTTAAAAAAACTCTGCTTTACAGGGCAGGTTATATAACCCACATTTTGTGCCAAAAAATCAGAGATGGCAGTTAATGCACAGATAATTGATCGCATGGAACCAGAAATCAGGTATAGGTCTCTGTGAGCCTTCTGACACACCTGGTCATTCTCTGAAATGTACTTTTCTCTTTGGAAATAAGTTATATTAAAAGTTCTTCAACTGATTTTATTAAATAGTGCTTTATGGTTGGCACCCTTCCCCATGACAATCCTTAATCTGAGAACTGCTTACCGGTTTTAAACATGCTGCATTCTCATAGTTGGGTGCTCCCATTTTTGTCTTAATTTCTGCTGTGACGTCCCAGTGCAACAACTGTTTTGTTTCCACTTTATTCAGATTGTTAAGGTTGTGGTTTTTTCTTTCTTTTCTTTCTTTTTTTTTTTTGAGGAAGTGGGGGTTTCAACAGGAATTACTCAAAAATTTCCCAGAATGACATTTTTAAAAATCATGGTTTTCACTTATAGTTTGGGGACAAAAACAGTTTCCTTGATAATTAATATTCTGCTCAGAGAACATGCTTTTTCTGCTGACGGGGTTGAAAAGAGGACTTCATTCTTTAGAAGTTTGAGCCATTGATTTCTTTACACTAAATGTTTCCTGAGTGGAGATGGAATTCTCCAGAAAAGTTATTGTATGAGAAGCAGTAAGTAGGATAAGATTATGATAAGTGAAAACAAACATTTTCAAAAATGTATCTGTGGAGATGGTTTACCTGAGGAGGCAATTTCACAGTTAAGGGGAGGACTTTAAGAAAGATAAAATGTAGACTACCTAGGCCCTTCATAGGAACCAGCCAGTTGTTCTGCTCATCCACCCAGTTCATCGAGGTTATCACTGTAGACTGAAAAGTGTAAGACGGAAATGCTAATATTTACATTGACAGGGTAGTTATATATGGTGCAAGTTCCTTGACTTTCAAATTTTCATACTTTATGTGTGTGTGTGTGTGTGTGTGTGTGTGTGTATAGCTTTAAAATTAAGGTGAAAATATTTAGATAAAATAAAAGATATATGTTGCATATTTAGATAATGTATAAGACTATAGTAAATATTTTGGAATTAGTCAACTACTGTAATATTTTACACATCTATCATCTTTAGCATTTGTTCCCTTCTTTTCTTGGTATTATGCAAATGCTCCCAATCCAAAATGCTATTGTTATTTACAATTTTAGTTTTGAGATATAAGCATATAGAGTTATGTGTTTTTGAAAGAAAATGAAATATAAGTGGGTGTTTGTTGCCTTCGAAATAAGAAATATGTATCACTTTCTAAAATATTTTAAAATTGTTGCAGATTTAAATTTGTTTTTCAAAGTCAAGCAGCATTAGTCAAATGTTGCTCTTTATCTTTATTATAATTTTAGAAAATTAGCCAGCTCTTCAAAATGAAATCTGATCTGAAATATTTATATTTTGTTTTTTTTTCTCGTACCTTTGCCCTTGGTTGAAGAAGTGGGATCCATAATGGTGGCCTGTTTTCTCTATTCCTGACACTTACGGCTGTAGTGTTTAAGTGGTCATGTTGGTTTTTATTAAGTTCTGTGCAAGAAACGTAATGGGAGCTGCTGTTATGCTGCTTCCCTTTCCGCTCTGTTCCTTCATCTCTCAGAATCCAGATGGTGATAACATTTTTGTAATTTGAAAAAAAAATTAAATTTTCCTTGCCATCTACCTTTTCCTCACCATCTTTTGCTTGTTTTCTTAGGATAAAGGAGATTATCTCAGTTATATCTGGCAAGAGATCATTGGAATTTAAAACAATTTTAAAACAAACATCTCACTCATGATTATTCCCCAGACTGTAGTATTTATTAACGAACCAACCATCTCTTATGTAAATATAATTTGTGATTCATGATTATGTAATGGCTTTGCTCGACTTTATCTACTGTAAATGAGCATAAACACTGAAACACGTACACACCTCGTTTTCCTTCTTGGTGTTTGCTTTCTTCCACATTCTTAACCATTATTAATGAGAAGGGGGAAGAGACAAAGAAAAGAGTATGTGTTTATAAATTTGTTTCTACTTCTGAGCAGAATTGTGACAAGACAAAGAGGAAATTTGGACATCCATACATTTTTGTCGAAATAAAATTATATATATATATGACTATATTCATTAGTAATAGACATATAGTCTATAAAGTGTGAAAGAATTTGTAATGAGAGACATGGGATTACACTGACATTGTAACTTTAAAATTTTTAAATGAAAAGAGTCAAAATCCTGAGATTTTAGATGCCAAATAAATAGTACCTCTGTAGCTCAAATTTCAGAAGTAATAAATATTTTATTTTTAAATCTTTATTTTAATCTTTATAAAGTGAGTTTAGGTTTTGAACAGGAATTAGTAATTTGCCTAAGCAAATTTCCATTTTAGTAATGTACAAAATAAAGTCTCCTAGCATGTATATCAAATTTTATTAGTTTTTTTTTTTCTCCCTTTGAAATGTTAAGGGTACATAGTTCTTAAAACTCATTCTGGCCTGAAAAATCTGAACTAAAAATCTGAACTCACATCTTTTCCAGTCTTTGTGATATATGCTCAATAGCTTCTTGAACACAGAATTATATTTAGATCAGTAGGAAACTCAAGGATGCTCAATATGCCAGAAAAAAAAAAATTCATGTTGAAATTCTCTTTAATATATAAGTACACATTTGAGAATTATGATTAGTTTTGCAAATAAGTTTGCTGTCACACAGCAAATCCTTCAGGTTGTAATGTTGACAAAACTAGAAGCATAACATTTTAGTTTTATCTCATAACCTACAACTGGCAGTACCTTAACATTCTTACTATCAGATACGAAAAATAAACCCTGGAACATGGATCTGCATCAGGCTCTGAACATAGAGGGATCTGATACAGAAAAGGGTTGGTCAACTTATAAAGGCCAAGACGTTTCCACAGGTCAACCTCAGAGCGGCATTAGGCATTGCTTTCAACAGATAGGAACTGTCAAACTTTCTGTCGTTGTTTATAAGTTGGTTATCGAACCTATGTTGTTTTGTGTGAGTCGGTTTATGGCCCCTGCATCTCACTTACCCCACCCCCATTTATTATCTAGAGGATGATTTAAAAATCAGGAAATTACATTGAAAACATCCTATCTACAGACCATTTTATGGTTGTTATCTTCTATGCTTTAGCCTTGGCATTGCTTCCAAGGTCATGCTCTGGAATAGCCATCAGGAGGCCCCCCGAATAAGCTCTAGCTTCAGAAAGGGGAATGGGTCTGCTACATTGAATCAAAAATATGATTACTGATGATTTTAGCAAACTTCATGTAATTAAAAAAAATTATCCTAAGCCATAGTTACTGTGTTCACTTTAGTTTCATAATTTCAGGTTGGACATCCTGAGAATGTTTCCTTTGTTTTTGTGTGTTCTTTCTTTGGGAAATGATAATGCAGAAAACTGGATCTTCTCTTTGACCACAACTGTAGAGTTGAAAACTATTGTAAATTTAAAATCTGAAAACCACATGGGAATATTTGAAAATATAGGATGCGCAGATGGTGCAAAAGTGAAATTTATGTGCATTGAGTAGTATTTCAAAATATGACACAATTCCTAATGATTTTTTAAAAGTGGAATTTTTGCATCAAAACAGCAAAAATATAGCCACGTTTCCTATGCTAATATAGAAATATCCATTACTTCTGTAATATTCAAGACATATTCCCATATTTCTGCAACATAGTGGTGTGAGCTGCCAAGAAATCTGACCATCAGCTAAATAGCTGTTTCTGAGAGATAAAGCCTTGGAGCTACGGCTTAGCATGCCAGGAATAAGCGTCTATCCCAAGGCATTGGAGGGTTCTGTGTGACTTTATTGAATTGTAATTGGCTTGGGGAGGGCTGAGAGCGGGAGAAAGGACAGTTACTTTCCCTAGTCTGGAAGAGATTTATTCCATAACCAGGGTACTGCTTCCAGGGAGCAGCGAATTAATATGCATTTCTCAGCCTGGATGGCTTTTGACACCTGATGATATGGCAGTACATTAAGATGATAAGAAAAATCCCTGATCACAGCAGGAACATCTGTTTTTTTCTGGCAAGAGGAAAAGTTTCCCACCCAGCAGCAAAGCTCACTGGCTGTTTGGGGCAGCCTCATAAGTAGAGGATTAAAGTTATAATTAAAAAAAAAAAAAAAAAAGTAATTCCTTATGGTATTTTTCTTATATAATCTTTTAGATAAAGTAGTGGCTTTACTGTAATAAATTATTTCTTGTCATTAGCAAATTTAATAATCTTTAAGGTTTTATGTATTGGTACTACTGATAGATTTTTATAAGTCTAAATAAAAAGATTGCTGTTTTTGCTTTGAAATTTACCAATATACAGATTGGAGGCATTAATTTGATTATAGAATGAAATCAATTTAAAATTACATTCTCCAGTTTATTATCAAATACAGCTCTTGTTGCAAAATATTAAAGGCAAAAAGTTTGTTGGTTTTGTTTTCCTTTCTTTAGGTTATGAAATACAAGTTTTACAAATACATTTAACTTAAAAATTTTGCCATTTTTTTGTAGTTGACTCTAATTTGGTCCATGACATAGTAAAGACTATCATATTTTTAAAATCACTTATACTAAAAAAAATGTTTCCAAATTGAAAATAAAATATGCTATTACATTTCTATTAGAAACAGCTAATATTCAAGCATATATTGTGAAGTAGAAAATATATTTCATGTTATGTTGTTTATTGATGCACTTACATCATAAATGGAGAATCGCAGCTTTATAGGACTATATTCTCTGTATACATAATCAGCAAGATCATGGCTGAAATGCTAGTAATACCTGCATGATACTATCAACAAAATAATGTATATGTTGCATAGTGATTAATTACGTATTTTAGAAATTTTTCACTTACTTGATAGAGACCAAAGATTACTGTAGTTTACTTTTCACATACCACAAATAAATTAATATGTGAATTTGTTATTGATTTTTCCATAACAATGTTGAATTAGGAAACGTTTTCATTTTCAGGGGTTAACGTCAGTTTTATTTTTATCTGTTAACTTCTTAGAGTTGATTCTGAGAATATAAATTGTAGAATTTTTTAGGTAGAGTTCAAAAGGACAGTTTGATCTGTAGCCCTTGCATTTATGTGATTACCCTGTAGTGGCCTGCTACATGAATTACATGTTAAAGTTGATGTAAATGGATAAATGTCACACTTTTAAGGTGCAGTTGGAAATAATCACATTTTCCACAGACATTGTATACTGTAGTAGGTGTGACATTAAATTGAAATAGTCATATAACAATGACATACATCTTTTAGTATAAATCTAAAAGTACAATTATTACATTTCAGTAAGAATACATTTTCACTGAAATTTATCTTGATACCTTTTAAAGCATTCCCTTATCAACTTTTAAAACAACTTGTAGAAGTATTCTTTTAAAAAGTGTTGATATTCTGAAACCATGTGAAAATAAGAAACAACAATAGGTATAGGCCACTGAGCTAAGTGCTTGAGTTTAAAGGTAAAAGCCGATCTGCCTAGGTTTTATTGTCATAGTGGAACTAGCAATTAAAAAGTGAACTAAATTATAAGTTAGAACTATAATTAGTAGTAAAATTAGAATATAATGGTAACAAAAACATGACATTAGTAATTTTATTGTGAATCAGGGAATGCTTCTTAGAGAAAGTAGCCGTTGAACTGGGTGTTGAAGAATGGTAGGTATTTTTGCAGGAAAAAGGTCATTGGGAGTCGAGACCCAGAAAGATCATGAGTGGAGGTGAAGAGGCATGTGGCACACCAAGCACACACTTGTTTGCAGGTTCCTCTGGTGACTTCCAGTGCGTGTCCCAGGTATAATGTGACCTGACATACATTTTAGAAAAATCCTCTGTAGGAAGTGGCATAGAACATTGTTGGAGAGGATAAGGCTGAGCCAGCATCCAGTTAGAGGCTGCTGTGGTTCAGATGAGAGACAAGTTGATCATGAGCTAGAATGATGGGTAGAGTGTAAAATATTGGTAAAGAACTGTGGATTGCCAAGACCTAGCACCTGTGGGGTTTAGAGAGGGAGGAAAGAGATGAAGAGGATTATGACTATCTTTCAGAAGGGTGCCAGAATTGATATGTGAGTTTCACTTTGGGTCTATTGATTTTGTGGTATCTTTGGGACATCCTGTTGGAAATTTAGATCATGAATTTAGGAAAAAAGTTTAATATTGGTGATCTTTGCCTAGAAGTTGTCCAGGAGGAGGCTTTGAAATTGTACACTTTTTGAGTAATAAGCAGTCCATAGATTGAGTCCATGAGAGCCATTTCAGGGAAGAGGAATAATGTCGGAGATTCAAAGGAATCAAAGGAAGCACAGGTAGCATCCTGGATTCTTGAAACCAAGAAAAGTGAGAATTTGGTGGCATCTGGATTCTTCATTTTAAAGATATATTTTTCTCTTTGCAAATGGTATTAGGTCACTGTGCATACATCTAGTTCATTATCAACTTTTTACTTAACAGTCTTAGTATCCACTGATTATTTTTGTCTGAGTGAATTTTTTCATTAGGAGTTAAAAATGGTGATTTTTGTAATTATTAATCTACTTTGCCTATTTGGCATTTTTCTGAAAGGACAAGCTTTCCCTCATCTACTGGCACTGTTGGCTTCCCTGAAATACATTTCTATTGAAAAACAGAATAGGTATTTAATAGTTTTTGTTTAATTATTCATTTTCAAAGCAAAGAATTGGTGTAATAATTGCCTTAGAGGTCGAAAATGAATGGAAAAATCAGGTCCCTTGCCAATGGTTGTTAGTCTCAAGATCCTTGACATAAAAATTATACTTGTGTTTCCCCATACTTCCAATCCTTCTTTTCGTGGACATTTAAGGGTCTATTATTAATAAATTTACTCTTTATGACTTATTTGAATTTCTTTTCAGTAAGTTTATGGACTATCGTGAAACAGATAGGTTTTCTTTGTTCTGAATTATGCTCACGTTTTAGGGAGGGGCTCTTAGTATTTGGAGATACACTCAGCTTTAGTTTCTTCATTTCCTTCATTCTTTAGATTTTGTCTACGTCCTTTGCTTATTTTACCATTTCCATGTTTTTATACGCAAGGTCAGTCCCTAATCTCTGGGCCTGGAGCAGCATCCGAATCTTACCAGCTTTTCTCTTGCATTTGTCGTTATGCTCCATTACAGCTTTCTTGAGCTGTACTAACCAGAAATGTACAGGGTTTTTTTAGTAAAAAGTACTTGCTGCTAATGTTTAATGCTAATATTGATTTTTAAAATTTATTTTTTATAGGATAATTAAAAAAACTTATGAAGTTTTATGCTAAAATTCATACTGGTAAATATTTATAGATTAAAACATTTTTTTCCCCACATGTCACAATATTGGCATAGGTTCAAGACTATCAATTCATTTTTAAGTTTTATTATCTGATGGAACTCATGAAGGAACAAAAAACAACATCCTGGTCTATTGCTAAGTTGTATACACTGCAAACCTATTACATTACACTTTTTTGTTTCTGTGTTTATATTGGCTGCTTATAGTTTAAGTAATGGAGAATTAGAACCAATCATGTATATAGTATGCACAGCCAGACTACCCTAACAGAAAGTTCTGAAGGAGGATATTTTGGTGCTTCTCTCAAAGTGATGCGAGTCCCTTCTCTCAAAGGGACGCTGATGCGAGTGGGTCGACATAGGTTAACATTTTAAATTTGTTCTCGTAGGAGATATTTAGATTTAGTTATTGAACTGAAATGTTTGAGTTCACTACCTTTGAGTGCCTAGCCTTGTCATTTCTTTTCAGAACATTGAAATTAAGTTTTACAGCCCAAAAGCCAAAGCACAGTTTTATAAGTTACTATTTAAAAGAAACATCCAATAGCATTTGGTTGTTCTGGGATGTAGTAAATAAATATTTGTTCACTAACTACATTTTTATGTAAAGCTATCACTTGTCATAAACATGTTGGGATGAACAATTGTGTCTGTTATGTACCATGTACTGGTATAAACTATTTTTTTCCTTGATATTTGAATTAATGCTTACAACTAGCCTGTGAAGTATGCAGCAGAACATCCCAGAGGGTCTTAACTGTCTTGCCTAAAGCCATAAACTACAAAGATCTAAATAAAGAAATTCATTAGTCGTCCATGTTTTACACATTTTTGGTAAATTTCAGAAAACATCTCACAATATTATTATAAGATTGAAAAGAAGAAGAAAAGAGAAAATGCCGTGTTTGAGGGATAGTAAATATCTTATGTAGAAATACTTTTTGTTTTCTTTTCCATATACTTGGCCTGGGAGGTTGATTTGGGAGGGAGTGTAGGTATCTTTCGTCTCTGTGCACATACATGTGTGGCTGCCTTCCATGCTATAGCCATTAGACTCCCTCATCCTTGGCATATGACTCCATTTCTGAGGTCTAATTTGGATGAAATGTCCTTAATCAGCTATTTCGTATAAGCTTATCAAAATAATTTAAATATGTAGGATCATTTTTCTGCTACTTTTGACAAACCAGGTGCATCATTAATTTGCAAGGTCTGTTTTGTTTGTTTGTTTGTTTGTTTTTTTACAAGACAACTTTTTGTTTCTTTTTGAATAGAAAGATGAAAACTACAGAAGTCTTCCACGGGATACCAGTAACTGGTCAAACCAGTTTCAGAGAGATAATGCTCGCTCATCTCTGAGTGCCAGTCACCCGATGGTGGACAAGTGGCTGGAGAAGCAAGAACAGGTAACGTAAATGAATCCTTCTACATGTGTTGTTGGTATAGCTTCCTAGCCCTTATCCCAAAATATGTTTCCCTCCATTTTAATGATGACTAAGATAAATTATTCTAAGAAACTTTAACTACGTAATAGGCTGTGTGTTGGAGTTTGTCTAACGTTGATGTAGAATATTCATGCGGCAGTCCCTGACCAAATATTCATAAAAAGTTATGAATATTTGCTATAGATTCTGAAGTATTACGACTTCAGGGCTTAATATGTGGCTGAGGCACAGATGTGTGGCAGTGACTAGTGCAGCTTATGAGTAGGCTTTCAAGGCCACTCATGAGTTCTTTTCTTCATTCATAGGCAGTAAGTCAGAGGATGTAAAGAGGCAAATTAAAATTTTCCATTATACCTGACTTCACTTCATGACAGAAATATATGCTATAGTATTGTTTCGAATTTACATCTATTAGGTTTGGGGACTTATCCTTTCATAAATGTCAAGGACCTATTTTAGGTTTATAAGTTTTTAAAATCGCTTAGTTTACTCCTGCATGGTAGCCACCTACAGTTCATGAAATCAGAATTGTTTACCAGTCTATGAATAATGGCTTCCTGTCTTGGGAAGAACAGCTATGCAAAGTTGTTACATCTCTGTTAGAGAAGCCTTCTCTTTATATGAAGACTAAGAATTTATCTGGTAAGTTTTGATGTCTAAAAACCAAATTCTTCCAGTGTTGTTTTTTAAAGTCTTAATTATCTTTGCTAGTCACAGTGGTTTATTTTATTTTATTTTATTTTATTTTATTTTATTTTATTATTATTATTATTTTTGTAGTGGGAATACCAGTGTTTTCTTTACAGTTTTAATAGTTTTGATATTAAAAATCCAGTTATTTGGTTATTTCATCAGTTATTTTTTAAAATGTTCATATGGATGGAAAACTAGGTGAGTATTCAGTGAGATAATATTTCATTTATTTCTTTCAATAATTTCTAAAGTTATTAATAATTGTGTTGCCTAGATACTGGAATAGCTGTTTTTCAATTTAGATTAATGACACAGTGGAAAGAAATCCTAAGTGTTTACTTAATCTCAGTCTATGTTTTATAGCATAAACCTTCTAAAATAATTTTGTATATGTGGGTGTTTGAATATGAAACGATAAAAAAGGACAGTTTGCCTTTGATACCACCAATGGTAAGGCAAAAGTAATGATTTTTATGCTATCATAAATGTTAGCATACAAAAACATTGTGTGATAGAAATAATTTTAGATAATTAAAAACCATAAAGTTCTACTTAGGAAAGACAATTTTCTCAAAATACAGAATCTAAACTTAATAGGTGTTGTTATTTCATTATCACTTTGAAGAAATGTTTTTAAGATTTAGTTAGTTTAGCATGGGCCTGGAGTCAGACTGGCTGGTTATTAGCTATTTACCATAAATGAGATTTGGACATGTTAGTAAACTTGTCTACAGTTTATTCATTTATCAAACGGTATAGATAATCATAGAACCTATAGCATTCATTTGGTTGCTATATCAAGGAATATAATACCTGCCAAAGAGCTAGAATCATGCCTGATTAAAATTGGCTGCTAATAACAGAAAATCTAGATTCCATAATAAGGAAATGCTCATTACTGATTAACAAGAAGCCTGGAGGAAGGGTGATTGGGGGTTCCATTTGCAGCTCAGTGGTTTCACTGAAGATCTCTTCTGCAGGGCTCTGTGGTTCTGTGCTCAAGCTTGTCCTTAATGGCCAGAGCCCCAGCTGTCACATCCTTGCACAGGGAAGAGAAACAATGTCTTTTGCTTCTTCACAGTAGCTCTTTTAGAAAGCAAACAATCGTTTCCTACAAGTCTCCACCAACAGATGCCTCTCCTGTTTTGTTATAGGGAATTGTATTACTTTTTTGATCTTTTTCCAAATCAAAGAGAGTAAAAGTACCAGCATCAGTTTAGACTAATTGAGCCTGACCTCCTGGAGCTGGAGGTGGGTGTGGCAGTTTACCTTTGCTGAAACATCACTGCTCATTACTGAACACAATCAGTGTTCTGTTAAAGCAAGGAGGAAGGTAGAGTTAGCTAATATGCTAAAATATGACCATTTTTAATTGCAAGATTCGGAGAAAAAGATCGTCAGCCCAGAGTTTTAAAAATATGATACATTTAGTTATATTCCAAAAATATAACTTATCTTACTACTGTGGTTATAGATCTGTTTTTAAGGAAGTAATATAGTTTTTCTTTGTAAATTTGGTATAAAATAGTTCCTTTTTTAAGCAAAAGGGATTGCATTGATAAGCCACACTTACCACCACCCCCCCGCCCCCCGCCCCAAGACTATTTCTTGATTTGGTTCTATTGAAGTTATTTGAAGTATTTGTTCCATAATAAGCAGGTTTTCAAAAAATAAGTACTTCCTTAGTCTTTGTAGTCTAATGTAGATGGCTATAGCTATGATTCCTGAGCCTAAAACCATCTTCTTTGGCTTAAGTTTAAAAAATAATAATCCAGTCACTCAATTTGATGTTTTCACATTAGCGGGATAATTAAGTAGACCAAAATCTACTTAATTGGACAAAAGCAAATCAAACCCATATGAAAATTTTGGCTAAAAGGAAGCATAGTTGTTTGGGTATGGTTTTTGCCATTAACTATATAATAAAGAAAATGGCATCACACAGATAAAAGAATGTTTTATGTGTTAAAAAAAATCAATCCTCTGTCTTTATAATTTGGGATCACTAGGGTAGAACTGATGGCTGTCTTTAGGCATGCCATCTAGACTGAAGAGGTCAACAGCGTTCCGATCTTATATGTCTCCAGTGGTTTTGTTTTTGTTCTTCCTACTGTAGTGCTTGTCTCTCATTTTTTCTGTTTTTTGAAGGAAGTTATGACCACATCAACTTTGCCAGTGGGAGTAAACAGTAGGGATGTAAAGGAAAAAGTGTGTGGAATGCTGAGTTACAGCATCCCTGGAACCTGAAGGTGTCTTTCTCTTTTTGTGGAGTTAGTTCTGTGTAACAGGATATTGAATCTTCTTTCTCTCTGTTAGAATATTGACAAGTTACACTTCTATGACCAAAAGTAGGTGATGTATCTTATTAGAGCTCTGTACCAGGAAGCACTTGGATTCATGCTCAACATTTTTTCTAAAAATAGTAGTCTTGCATTTTCAGTGAGTAGTTTGCCTTGCTCAGAATAAGCCTGTTCCTGAATCCTTTGTCAGTTGCATCTCAGAAAGTAGAGGACTGTGTGTCTTTCAAAAAACATCCATATGTCAGCCTTGTGACTTCCTTTTTCTGAGCTATCTCAGAAGTAGCAGAAAGGACTTGAAAAGTAAATGGGTTGTTGTAGTGCCCTGTAAAAGTTTTCATGCTTCCAAATTTTGACTCAGATCCAAGAAACAAAAAGCAACAAATCTTTTAGTTTTGATGTTTGGCATTGCTTTAAGAAATCTGAATTTCTTTTAACCATTATCATTTACCTGACTCTGCATGGACTATAATTTAATGTTGGCAGATAATAGGTCATATGCTGACTTTGTTCTTACATCCCCACTGTTTATTACAACTAATAAATTCCACAAAAGAGGAGGCAGGAACTTTACAGTATGTGATTAGAAGAATTTGGGACCAGAAAGTAGAGGGACCTTAAGGGAAATTAAGCTAATTGGGAGCCTGCCATTTTCACTACCTTGTCTTGGTGAACAGGCCTGAAGCCAATTAACAGAAATAGCAAGGAGGTGCTGGGCACATCCCCACAGCCACTTAAGCTGTGTTATAGGGGGATGACTGCCCTGACCTTTAGAGAAAAATCAATGTTTTAGGGTTCCTTCTGTCAAGCAAAAACTTCATCTAATTGGCAGATTATACTGAAGGAAGCAAACTGTGAGGAAAACTACCTTAAATGGTCAAGTGTGACGTTTATTGTTCTGTACCCTCACCTTTGTAGCCACCATTCTATGTCAAGTCAGAGTCTCCAAGCCAGGAGTTTTAAGAGCGATGACAGTGCCTTTTTTCTCATTATTTTCTGCACTTTTGTCACTGTCTCCAGCCATGATGCTTTCACTTCACCCTTTTTCATGCAGATCAGAACATTCCTGAGTTCTGCTTATTTATTCCTTCTGAAATAAAGATGGCTAATACAGGGATAGGGTCTGTTTTTGCATTAGCCTGTATTTGTTGAATTATAGATAGCTGAGTGTTAAATATATTTAAGTATTTATTTAAGTGTAAAACATATTTAGGTATTTAAATAAAATGCTGCTAGAGAATAAATGCCTGTTATTTGTCTTATTCTCAGAATAGTCCAACTATTTGAAAAATATTCTGATACTTTTTAAATTTTTGAAATATTTATGCATTATAACTAATATTCACATGATACACAATGAGTATATTCACAAATCATGGGAAAGGTTCATTTCTATGAAAGTGTTTCATTTTTACTTTTTGTTATAATTTGATTAAGCTCTAGGGCAAAAGTAAATTTTAAAAGTTAGAGCCTATTTTGGATATGAGTAAACATATAATAGTGAAGAAACATTTAAAACTTATTTAAATTTTACTTGGGGGTAGTTTCAAGAAAATGATTGAGCCAGTCAATAAATAATTGTGGTATCAAGTTTCGCCTCTTTTCCCTTGGTATGATGAAATGATGGGTGTGGGGTGATCAGGCCATAGTTCTACTTCCACATGTCTCTCCACAGTGATTTTTCCTCTGATCTGCCTGCAGGGGAGAAGACGCCTTTCCTTTCTCAAGTGCCTTTTATAAATATTATTAACCTTTTATAAATAAAAAAAAAAATTTATTTCACTGACACCTAGAATCATCCAGATGACATAAAGAAGTTGGTTTTCAGAATATGAAATGATCAAACTTTTTTAATTACAAAATTAGAGGATGGCATCTTCTAATATTTTATTATGACAGCTGCAAACTGGTCACTGAAGTGACTGCAGGGTTACCCTGCTAAAACATGCGAAAACTGAGAAGTTTTGTCGTGGGCACAGACAGGGCTTCAGTAGTACCAGCCATTATTAATGGGACATAAGGTTAGGTTAGGTGCTGCCAAATAGTGATTGAAATGCGGTTTGTTTGTTTGTTTATTCTTTAATTATTTAGTTCATAGACACTGAGAACCAAATGACTATTTGTATTATCTAGTTAAAAATAATCAAAGCCCCTGCCTTCAAATTTTAAAATTCTACAGTTTTCTATTAAAAGGAAAGGAATTTATTATTTCCTAATTGGCAAACGTTTGCAGAACTGGTGCAGAAGCTAACGTAATTGTGTTTACCTCTAGCAACAGCACGTCGAAACTAAATGCAGAAACTAAGAATATCAAGATTGTTTTAAAATTAAAGTATTTTAAAATGCTTGTGGTTTTATATATGTATATATGTGGATATATATGTGGATATCAGAAACCTGTCATGTTCACAGTAACACTAAAAAATAAAATTAAAACAACCTTTGAAGAGAATTGTCATGTCACCTGGCTGTATTAATGATAATAACAGATTATGTTTTTGTTATTTGATAATAGGATGGACCGCTACAGGTTTTTAAATGATTTGAGTTTTAAAACATGATTAAAGCATCACCTGTGTAAAGCCCTACACATTTCTGTTATCAAAGATCTGTGGATTAGAAGCAGCAAGTAAGTGGTAGGGCTGGAACACAGGGCCCTAGCAGACATTCTTCTGAGAAGGACCCACTCATTTCCAGGGCGCCTCGTTGGCTGTATGTGGGGCAACTGTGGTATTTTCCCCTGAGAGCGACAGACAGCATTTTACCATTACATTACACAAATTCAGTAGCGAAGGGAAACAGTGTGAGCAGGGAGTACGTACCAGGATTGCAAAGCTGCCGTTCTAATGAGTGGGCCCTGTCATCTGACCTCAGTTCACTGGTTGTGTGGCTCTCTAGGTTGTATAAACTCTCCAAGCTTCATTTTCACTGTTTACAAAATGGGGAAAATAAAACCCTTGTGGCAGATACTGTCTTTGTGTGTGAATATTAAGTGATGCAGCACATGTGAAAAAGCAGATCCAGTTTCTTGTGTAGTGTTGTAGGCCCTTGTCAGAGGCCCCTTTCCTTCCTTTTTGTTTTAAGTAAGAATAAGTTTCATGGCTGTACCTTGACCACTCTCTCTAGTTTTGAGTAACTAACTTTTTTTCTTAAATGTTTCCTCCTTCCATATTGGAAAGACTATTTGATATGTGAGGCTTGTTCATTTTCATCCCTGGTGTATTTCTAATGCCCTCATCATTCTTTTAGAACTGGATTCTTGCTTCTATGGCATTTTGTCAGAATTAGAATAAAATTTAATCTTTTAAAATCATCTCTGGTTCTTTTCTGAAGAACATAATCTGACACAAAAATGACATTAGTGTTAATCTCTGTCTGTGTCCATTTTTTATATTCACTTTTTGTTTTGGCAAGCACACGTGGTTTTAATAGGATTAAATCTGAGGATACCGTTTAAGAATGTAAGTGTCTTTGTAGGAGCTTCTCTGCTTAGCTTCTTGCTAGGCATCTGGGTCTGTTTCTGATATGAATGGAGTTAGGGAGGCATAATGCTACTCATTGGCTTTTGGAGCAAGAAATGCAGTTTAAGGGGTACTTGTCAGTTCTCCTTTTCCTTTATGAGTAGCCATAT
Organism: Pteropus vampyrus; assembly: GCF_000151845.1. Taxonomy (NCBI): domain Eukaryota; kingdom Metazoa; phylum Chordata; class Mammalia; order Chiroptera; family Pteropodidae; genus Pteropus; species Pteropus vampyrus. Next base: position 1,523,619 of record NW_011889075.1, on the reverse strand, counting down.
TTATTGCTTCTTTGGCCTGTGGAGCTTTAAAAGCCTGCAAGCAGCAGGGAAGTGAGTCAGAAATTCAACCGGGTGAAAAATCTTTGGTGGTGTGTGGATTAACCTTCATTGGGAATCTGTTATTAGCTGATGATTTTCTTGCTTGAGAATACAGATGCTAGAACTAGACATTCAGAGCTTGCATTGTGGATAACGATACGTTTTCATTTTTAGCTAGGACCCTGAGGTGCCTTTTTATATTTTCATTGCAGGTGGTCTTAAAGATTATATTGTGAGCTGTGTGACTAAATACGACAATGAAAAGAATATGTGTTTAATACTCTATAACTCTCTTTATTCCCACTCATTTGTATGTCATTTGCTTTTGAAATTCTTTTCTTTATCCATACGTTCTGTGAGTAGTAGAACTGCTGTTCTTTAAAACAAACTGATTAAGAAATTGCATTAACATTTTCAGATTACATCATGTTGTTCTCACTACCCATTTCTTGAAGCCTATCTGTAGAAATTGAATTTCTCAGAAGCCACTTTTATTTTGGCATAGTGTGATCGAGGTAGGTATACATTTTTAAAAAATCAGTGCTACACAGGCCTTTTCAGCTGTCTTCAACATGGTTCTGAAATGGCCCTGAGAAATTGCTATTTTAAATGGTAAAACATACCCAATGGGTTTATGTTCTTTCCTCACTGAGGCCTGGGTATGTGCACTCTATAGTATTTTCATCAGGTCTGTATTTCTAACAGTCGTTTTTTTTTCCCTTCACTTCTTTCTTTTCTCTGTTCTTATGGCTGAAAGGAGACTGTAGATCAGCTTTCTTTAGTAGCTAAAGAAATTATAAAGAAATTAAAGTACTGAAAATAAACATGAAGTTTCTATAACAAACTTCTGATGGTATGGGGCGTATTTTGGGTGTGTTTTTGGGTTTCATTTCATGTATTTTTGTTATTACACTCCTTTACAGTAAGCACATATTACTTTGAAATGTTTTATTTTTAGTAAATCAAACTTCATAAATTGGAAGACTGAGAAATTTTTTTTCTACAAATATTGTAATTCCCAAATTGTAAGACAAAATTGAAATACTGATATTTATTCGAATTAAGTTAAACCCTTTGATAAGCATAGTTTCGTTATACCTTTGGTAACCCTTAATTTCCTGAATAATTCATCAACTGGCCCTCTTGTAACTTCCTACTCCATTGAGAAAGTGGAAGCAATATTATAGTGGTATCCTTGTGCTCTCACCATCACATTTACAAACTCTCCTGGGTTTGTGCTCTTTCCACCCCTCCTTGTTCCTGGAGAAGCTTCCTTGACCTCTCGCAGGGCATCCATCTTCACTTGTATTCTATCTGCCATCCCTTCTTGATGCAGGACAGGGAGAGGGTGTGTGTAGGGGGAGACCAAGCCCTACACCAAGAGAAGAGGGTCCTTTGGTGGAGAGTGTGGAAAGAATTCAACACACACGCCAAAGTTAGAGTCAAGAGGAAAGTTTATTATAAAAGGAGGGACACTCCACAGAGTGTGGTCTTCTCTCAGAGGCAGAGAGAGGGATAGTGACAATAGAGACAAGGACAGTGAAAGACCGAGTAAAGGCACTGAGAAGGGACCCTGAGTGTTCAGGGAATTCAGTTTATGTATCATTCTTTAGCTCCTGTGAGTTATAATTTAAAAGACTTTGCTAACCCATTTCCTTTGATCTGGACATACAGTGAGGGAAAGAGTATGTAGCCTGAAAAGGTAAGACTATGTAAAGTGAATGATCTGCTGGCAGTTCTCAGTCTTTAATTCATAGGTTTCCCATGGTTTTATCCATAGGGAATGATACTGCTGGTTCCTCTTTCCCCTTCCTGGTGTGCAGAATGGGTTGTTAACAATCCCAGCAGAAATCTTCCCTTGCTCTGCAGGTGTTCTCTTGGCCTGGCTGCAGGGCTGATCAGCATATTGTAGTCTATGATTGTGGCTTGATTAATCTTTTAATTCTCTTGCCTCCTCCCCACAGTATTCTCTGTCTTAGGACTTTTTCTTATATTCAGTTCCTCTCTACACAGTCATGAGTGTGTGTATGTCTCTGTACTAAATCTTTCAGATCAGCAAATACATGCTCAATTAACGCATCCCCCTACCTCACAAGCCTGTCTCCCTATTGCCTGTGCTGGGCTTGCTGTCCCTCTCATTTCACCTGTTAGATTCTTTATCTTTCACTTATCAATCACATAACTCCCCCTCAGGGGACCTTCTCTAATCTCATGGAGGGTGACATTCTTGCTGCCCTGCAGTATTGTCTCTTCTCTCAGCATCTTTTTTTAACACAAATTTGAGTTTGTCTTTGCTTATGTCTATTCCCTTGCTCTAAAATGGCACAGACAAAAATAAAATAATAATAAAGTAAAACAAAATAAAATGGTACAGACATTGTCTTCTTTAGTGTGTGCAGCTCCTAGTGAGCCCCTGTGCATTTTTGGGTGAATCAGTAAATTGAAAGGAAACAGTCGTACTGCCCTCACTTTTTTTAATGCTGTGTATTATCGGTAGATCTTTGTCAAGTGGACTAGATTTACCATTTATTTTATAAAGCCATCTGATGCAATATTGTGATTTTACTAATTATCTTCTAAATTCTTAAATTCTGAATATAAGTAAATGAAAGAAACCATTAAATATACATATACAAGACATATACATATGTAAACCTTATAAAACACAATCACACTTTTGAGTCATTGATGTTGGATTGCATCATTGCTTTCCACTTAACGTCTGCACATGGCAAAAAGACTGGAAAATGATTTCAGGCAAATGGACCAACATACGGGAAAAAATTCTGAGTTCAGTCAGAGTAAAACAGTGTTCCTATTTCAGATAACCTGCTGATCCGGTGGACCGTATAGCCTTCCTTATCCAAGTTCATTTAATCACTTCTGATCTTTCTATGAGAATGGCTTATAATTGACATGGATTCAGGTGTTTGAAGGTGAGCACTGTCTATTGCCAACAGTAGCTTCTTAGCATCCTAATGATGTCTGCTGTATTACAGTGGATCGCAATAGCCCTGGGAAAGCCACCTGAGTCTTTTAAAGCATTGATGAGAAGGTAATGGGAGGGTAGGGCCTGCTATGATTTATTTAAGGCTTTGGTGGGACATGAGGAAAAAAGGCTCCCAAAAGTGTTATAGGCCCAACATAGTCATCAATTCTGTTAGCTTTAAAAATATTTAAATATTAGAAATATTTAGTTATCAGAAAATATTAAATTATTCTTTGTATTTATAACTAAAGTGACAGTTTTTGTTAATTGGATAAACTATTTGAAAAAACATTTGATTATTTTTAAAATTTTTAAACAATTGAATTGAAAGCAATATAATTAATATTCACTCCTGAATACATTATATTTTTCATTTGTTCGAGAGCTGATTTTTTTTGCCGTTTAAAAAAGTTTTTTAGAAAGTTCTGAGGTTACTCATTTTCATTAGAATGAAGAATTATATTATTATTCTTGGGACTCCGAGATGGCAAAAATTTATTTTCTTATTTTAGAACATTGGAGTTTTGGTACTCATGTTCAGTATATAAAATATGGATAGTATAAATTCTGGCCTACAAGTAGCATTTTGGCCTATTATTAATATTATTTTCTTCATTCAGTACTCAAAGTAAAGTTTCTCTTTTTATACATGGATATTTGATAGAATTGGGTATTTGTTATAAAATTAAGTTTTAGAAATTATTTTCAAAGTGAGAAGTAATATCTTTTGCTTATATGGAATTTCATAAAAAGTGTTTTAGTTAAAGGAATTGATTTCGTTATAATGATGATACCACACAGGCTGTAGAGAATTTTATTTTATTTTTAAGTTGAGTGTGATAGCTGTCCCTATTCATTCCTTATCATCCTTGGAGCTCATTAGAGATCTCTACGAGATGAGTGATAACAATGGGTGGTGGAGGGGGTCTTTCCTGTTGTAAAACTTATTGAGCTATATGGAGATTAGTTTGATAACATTTCTTTTTTTATTTTTAGATGTGATTTATTTGATTTTATCAAAGGTAATATATCCATAGTTCCAAAGTCATACATAATATACAGATATACAAAATACTGCCTTTCAGTCCCCAGCTCTCCTCTCCACATGCAACCACTGTTGCGAGTTTCTTGTGAATCTTTTCAAACAGTACCATAATTTCACTAGCCAATTTGAAAATATATTCTCTTTTCACAGTTTTATATAAATACTGTCTACCATGTTCTATGCTTTGATTGATTTTTTTGCTTAATTTTGCTTGGCAATCTTTCCATATTGAAATATAAAAAGCATTCACTTTTGAAAGAGTTTAATAATTTTCCTTTGTATAGATGGGCCATTGTCTACTGGTGGGCATGTAGATTATTTCTAGTCATTTGCTGTTGCAAACAATACTGCAATGAATAGGCTTTGTACATAAGCCATTTTAGGATCTCTAGGATAGAGCCTAAAATTTAAATTATACATTTATGGATTTTTACAAGAGTATATACATATATAACTTTGATGGATGTTTTAAAACTGATGTTTGACCAAGTTACACTTCCACCAGCAATGCCCAAGAGACCCCGTTTACTCTCTTACTTTGCATTGCAATATGATTGTCCATGAAATCTATTAAATTGACTAGATGTGTCTTTTAAACAGTTCTCTTTACTCAATCTCTAAAGCAGAAGGCTGTTAACACAGTTAGCCAGCATATGAGCTGAAAGTGACATAAGCACAAGCGATTCAATCACCCCCTTCCTCTAAGGAAAAGGAAGCGTTTGGGAGGGAGGCGGAGTTCTTGTTTTAGAGAGTTGAGTCCAGTTCTTTAGTCTTTGTTCAGATGTAAATCACTCAGAAATGCCTCAGCTGCTCTTCTTTCTGGTCTCAATTTTTTTCTTCTTTACTTAATTTAACTTTAATTTCTCTATTTTTTCCCCTTCCAAATTCCTAAGTTGTTTGGGGGCTGAGTAAGCACAATCAGAGCTTGAAAACAGGGGAGCATTCATACTCTACAAAAATTCCATTTTTAAGTGGTAAATGTTTTTAAATTAACTGGCTTTTTTTTTTTTTACACGAGTACAATATATTAGTAAATTTTTACTTAAGTACAGTATATTAGTAAAAAAATCTTATGGGAAAAAGTTGATAAGGATGAGTTTAAGAAATGTTTTTCTTTCATTTGCCTCCATTGGAATCCTTTAAATAACATTTTTTGTTACTGTTAAATAAAATTTACATGAGATTTTTTTCTTTTTCTTTTTTAATTCAAATGAGATTTTCTGAAAGATTTTCACCTTTGACATAACTTTTCATCCTTTTTCTCTTTTTAAATCTCAGATATTTCATAAATATTTTTCGATTATGAATTAGAATTATTTTATCTCCCCAGTGTTCTTGCCCCGTTCCCCCTCCTTTGCTCTTTATCTCCTATTTGAAGACAAGTGGTCAATAGTTGTTTTAATTGCATAATTTGCTAGAATGCAAATGAGTTCAGTGATGAAGAGGAAAAGGACAAGATTATTTTTTAAAAATGGGTGGCTCACTAAATGCTTCTTGAGAGATAAGAGATTTATGCTCGATTTGCCAATAGTAACTTGTACACACGAATTCTGTATTATTAGAATCGATAGTTCTCCCCTCCCCACCCCCTATCCCTTAATGTATCTCAAGGTTAAATGCTATTGGACTTTATTTCTGTTAACATTTCCCCCCCCACCCCGCCCTATGCCTTAGACTCTATATAGTAGCCTAAAAACAGTATACTTGAAAGACTTCAACTTATTCTCAAACTTAAACTTGCTGTGTTGTCTTCAATCACTGGGATTTGCCAAAGAGGCTCAGCTTTGTGACATACAGGATTTATATTGATGGAATTGGTCTGTGTGGGGGTTTGGAAATTTTAGCCAAAATATACTGGTGTCTGATTTATAACCTTTCTAATTCCATGAAGGATTATTGGCACTTTAAATTCTCTTATTCTTTTGTTACTTATTAAGACTACGTATTCTTTCTTTCATTGTTTCATCATATTATGGCTTAGTGAGTGTTTCAGGAGTCCTGGCTGATCACAATACTTTGTGAGTGTACTGATTAGTTTATTCTGCTCAGTAACTTTTAGATTGTTTTTTTTTTGTTATTTACAAACTTCTTCCTTTTTGGTGTTTAGAAAGTCGACATGGCAAGGTGTTGGCAACTGCAATTACAAAAGATAGCTACAAAATGCAGCGATTTCATTTCCTTCTTATTTTTTTCTGTTATTTATAGCATTAAATATAGACCAGAAATAGTTACATTCTCTCTCTCTCTCTCTCTCTCTCTCTCTCTCTCTCTCTCTCTCTCTCACACACACACACACACACACAAACACATATGTACACAGTAAAAATTAGTATTACATTAATTATAGATATCGAGTATGAAATTTCTAAGATTGCCCTTAAGTGTCTGGAAAGATGGTATGTATGTCCCTATTTTAAATGTCCTTCACCATTTTATGACCCATGGTTTTGGATGCTATATTTGTCAGTTTTTCTTTCTCTTAAACGTAGATAAAGTCGTTCTAATTTATTAAATGCCGTGGTTGGTAAAATTGATATAGAATCTGACTTGTGTAAATATGAGTGTGTTGGCATATGAATTGGTAGTTATTACCTTACCTAGAGGCTATTTTCACTGAAGAAAATATAGCCTAGGATCCTGTTGCTTGCTTCTTTGATTAACCAGTGATATTTTGACTATTATTCCTCACTCGTCCTATATCTCTTCTCTGTGCCTCCATTCCTGGAGATCCTTTTTCTAAATGTCTCTCGAACCTACTCCTTCCGTTCATCCCCATTTCTCTTTCCCAGCTTCAGGCTGCTGGCAGCTCTTATGCGGTTCCCTGCGACAGCATCACAGCCACCCTCCCTGTCCCCTGTGTCTCTGAGGTCAGAGTGGCATGAGATAAAGAGCCCTGCCACCACCCTGTAAGAGTATTGACCTTCCTCAGGAGCAGCAAGGGGTGAAATGAGCTGCCTGAGACAGAATGACTCGGGCGGGAATTTCACAGCTATGTTACGCTGAGCAAATTCCTGAAGTTTCTAAGCCTCAAATCAGGTTCCATAACTTTTTAAGATGTGTTTCAGAGGATTTGAAGATTAGATGAATTAATTCATGTAAAACATTTAAAATAGTATCTAAATACTGTAAACACAAGTTTTGTTTTGATGCTGGTGTTTCATTGTGGTTGGGTCTTGCTGACTCTCCTTCACTGACTGGATTCCAGCTGTTTCTCCTGCCCAACACCAAGGTCGCTGGCTCTACCGAACTCATTCTCTGGATTCATCTTGCTCTTGCGTTTCTGGGCCTTTGCATGTGCTGACCAGCTCTTCCCTTTTCCTCTCTTCTCCCTTAGTCCTATTCTTCTGGTCTCAACTTGGAGGTCTCCCCCTTCAGGAGACTTTTTCTGACACCTTATCCACACTCCTACCCCTGCCAAAACAAACAGGGTGCATAGTCTCTTTGTCCATTATGGCACTTACCACGTTTCACTGAAGTTATCTGTCTTTCTCTTTTAATGAGGGCATGACTCATATCTGTTTCTCAGGGATTTTGTTTGTTTGTTTATTTTTGAGGAAGGCATGACTAAACTTCTAGTGGCATTAGATCTCACGTTTGCTTCGAAGCATACTATATTTTTAGTGACTACATTTGTAATGTAAAGGGCTATCTGCTTATAATTTGTGTATCTAAAAATGTTCTTATAAAACATTTTATAGCAATCATTTTGATAAAAATAATCTTATCCCATAGATAGTATATCTTTCCTTACATTGAATTTTTTAACTGTTCATGAATCTCGTCTAGATTAAATTGGAGAAAGTTTGAGGGGAGGGCTTGGAATGTTAAGATTATATCAGCAAAAATCTAGGCTTTTGGATTTACTCATATTTTAAGTCCCTTGAGGGACAAATTTTCCTGAGAACTTTGTATTTTAATCATAAACAGACCTAATTCAATAATACTTTCATGAAGCTTTGGCTAAGGCTTTGGCTTTAATGTCCTGAACTCTTAGAAAAAGAAACATATTTTTGTAGGTTGGCCAAGAAAAATAGGTCTCAATTCAAGTAAAAATAATGTGTTTGTTATTTTAAGAAGATTTTTCCATTGAGCAATGTGTTGAACTTTTTGCTAATTTAGTTTTCTAATATTGAACATGACTTAGGCAGTGATTTGAAGTATCTTCTGTGGCTCAGTATATTGACTATTTGAATTTAATTTTTTTTGGTTTTCATTGGGGGTATGTTGTATTAGTATGTACATTATTATTTAGTGGTTGACTTTTATTCATTTTTTTTGTGGAATTTTAATAAAAGGATGACTCCTATTTTTTTTTTTTTAAGGCGAGGCAACCCTTGGTTGACTTTACAGATTGCAAGGATCTTGTCAACTTACAGTCCCTTATTATTTTATTTTTCACGCCTACAGCACCTGATCTTCCTAGGTGGTCTCCCATCCAACTACTAACCAGGCTCAGCCCTGCTTAGCTTCTGAGATCAGACGGGATCGGGCCTGTTCAGGGCAGCATGGCCGTAGACCTATTTTCTTAAATATATTGGAAATGGTAAAATATGCAAAGAATTCTTGACAGTGAAATTATTTTCTTTAAGGTAACACGTACAGTTTTTCTCCTGCTGTTAGTAAATGGCTGAACTAGCACTTTGAATCTGTTGCGTCTCTGGAAAATTCCCTCTTCGCTTCTCTGACATTCCATTTCTGAGGTCACTTGTATTATTTACAGAACTGTCTTCCTTTCTGCTTTGCCTGCAGGTTGTTTCTGTAGCTTGGGTTTTTTATTTTCTTCCTTGGTGTGACCTTTTCGTTTCTGTTCCCATCACGTGAGCCTTATACTTGCCCACAGATACTAGCAGATTACTTCTGTTTAGAAGTCTTTGAACTGTATTTCACATTCTCCCTAATGTAGAAGAGGGGGAGTGGTCCCTACTTTGAAGGGCAGTGTGAGTTGAATTTCTCTGTTTTGGACCTGACTTGCCATCTGGCTGTGTAATACATTGCAGCCTCCGTAAGCCAGAATGACCTCACCTCCTGTGAAATTGTGCGTAGTTAATTTCCAAATATTTCCTAGACCTAGAAAATTTTAATTGTCTATGATTTTCTTATTTCTTGTAATTTTGCCATGAGTTTTCCAGGGTTCATACTTGTTCCTTTCTCTTCTTTCTACTCCTTCATGTTTTATCTATTGCCAGGTATTATATATTATACCTTTTACTATTGCATATGTATATATATATATATATATATATATATATATATATATATATATATATATGTATCTTTCTACTTTCATAGCACGTGTCCTAATTTCAGCCATATTCCTTTTAACTGGACTGATGTAATATTTGTCTTCCTCTACCATCTGTTCCTTCTTTAATCAATTCTGCATTTTCCTATTTGCTTAATCTTTCAAGCCACCACTTGTATTACATCACCTTCAAGTATAAAAGCATGAAGAAACTCCCTGCTGAACTCTGATTTAAAATTAAACTCATCAGCTTGGTAAACTATGCACTCTGCAACCCAAATTCCAGTTGAACTTTTTTAGGCCTTGTCTCCTACTATGATCTCATGCCTTCCTTTCAAATAAATATTCTATTTCTTCTGCCTCAGGTGACCCCCACCTTTTGAATCAGCAGTATGTCATTACTTAATTTAGTCTCTGATCACCTGTATATTGAAAGCTTGCTCTAGGACATCACCGTGCTTAAAAATGGAGTATTTGGAACAGGGATGTTAGGTAAAACAAAATTGGATCCTAGTTCATAATTCTTAACGGGAATCTTGAACAAACTGCTTAATCTTTAGTTTCTTGGAAGAGCAGAACCTGGACTGAAATGTTACTTAATGAAAACGAATATTCCAAAAGTCTCTATGGAAAAAAGAATTGTGGTAAAATCTTGAGGAAATCCAAATCATTTATTTCAGTTAATGATCTTTCTACAATATACCAGTTTTTGTCACCTTACTTGGATGCGGTTTTTATTACAGTGAGTAAGATGTTTCGTTGTTCCCTCCTTATGAGGAAGTCGGGTCATGTGCCCACAGTCAGAGGCTTAGATTGGATTCCCTCTGAGGGATTTATTAGTCTGACCTCTCCCAGCTGCCATTTCTTCATCTGAACAATTGGAGACATTGCCTCTTTCTTCCTAATAGCTTTAATGATCATATCACAATGGTAACATTTTATACTCTTGACCCAGAAAAAGTTAGATTTTTGTTGCCCTTAGCTGTGGGACCTTGGTCACATTGATTTGACTTTCCTGTTTCAGTTTTCTTATTTGTAAAAGTGATAGATAATAGAACCTTTCTGATAGACTTTAGTAAGGATTAGATAAAATTATGTAGCTCAATATTCAATAAATGTTAGTTATTTTAATTATATATTGTGCTAATCAAAACCTAATGTAATATTTATTGTTGTTCTCTGCCACTCACCATGTCCTCCTGAATGCTACAAATTTTCTGTGGTCCTGTTCTACTCATTAGGAACCCAACCTGTTTTGTATCTTTAAATATAAGGCCTTATTGGATAGAATAATAAGTAAATTGTATACAACAGTCTATTTGAATGCTATAAATTCTAGATTATGATTATTTATATTCAAAACAAATTCTTAGTGTATAATCAGTATTCTTTTTGTATTTTCCACATGTATTAGGTGGTTACACTTTTCATAAAGTTTTATATATATTGTTAAAATCCTTTGATAATTACAAAAAATAAAGCCAGGATAGACAATCAGCATATTTTTTTTGATAGTACTAGAACTGTAAACACTTTAAATAAAATGTTTCTTAATAAGTATTAGCATTATGACTAATTTTCTGTTCTGTAAGCAAAACAATTTACTTGTAAATGTTTTTATTTTCTTGTGGCTATAGTGCTGCTCATCTAGCTTGATGTTTTAAATTTAAAAGGGATATCTAGATTAAAGTAAACATAACTAGAACTTCAATTCGTGAATATATTCCAGTTACCTCAGTGCATAAAGACTTTAGCCAGCACATATATGTGTTTGCTTTCTAAGCTTCTGAGATTTTGCTAGTTCTTTTCCTCATTCAAACTAATAGTCTTTTTCAGGTTCTGTACTGTATTAATTTTTGGCTCTAAAGTATAAAGGGAATTTTTATGATGTTTTGTATTTCAAATTCATTTAGAATCTTTACATTTTAAGTTAAATATATAAGCCTTTTGTCTGATTCTAAAAAGTAAGACGATATCTTCTAAAATAAAATTTCTACATATACTCTTTGATTTTTAAAGAATTATTTGCTCTGCATTCTTTTTCTTATTAATCCCAGCCTCGGCTGTATTTGTTTCCTTCATTGGTTCAATGTTTTGCATTGTTAACCGATTTTCATCGGCTTTTCCATAGTTATTTTTAGTGTGTGTGTGTGTGTGTGTATGTGTGTGTGTGTGTGTGTGTGTGTAAGATTACATAAAATTCTTTAGTTTAATGTTTCGGCACAGTTTCTTTTAGTTTATAAGTTTTGTAGAATAGAATTAGTTCTTGCCCTCCTTCCCTCACCATTGAGTTAGCAGAGCCAGCACCTCTTATCCTTGCCTGGTCCCTTTGTCCACTGGCTGGATTCTGCCCTCTTTACCCTGGGAGCTTCTATATGGCAGCCTCCTCCTTCCATCTGAACAGTGGAGGGCCACATCACTTTCATCTTTATTTTGAATAATTCATTTGTGCTTTTCTGTCCTTCACATCCAAACTTAATGCTTGAAATAAAAGCAATTTGTAGAATTTTAGGCATCTTGAGCAGTGAAGCAATCATGGGTATTTGTGAGTAGAGGAAATTTTGGTGACTTAGGGCTCTTTGTGTTGTCTCTGAACTTAATAGGCTTATTCATAAGAATACTCCTGTAAATCACACTAACTTAAAATTTCATAATAACTGGGGGCAAGTGGAGCTGGGAGAGGTATTTCCTTAATTTTGCTTTCTATCTTGAAAGTTGGGGCAGTCGGAGAGGTGCGCTGGGAAGTGGTTTTATTGCCTGAAGCACATTTTGGGGTGTTTCCCACCTAACTTTTTCTGGTTGTGTCATATATTCCAACTCCTTTCCCAGCTCTCCCTTGCTTCCATATGCTGATATAGGGTGTATGTTTCTTCTTTCCTGTGCCATATGGTTGCCACACCCCCTCCCTCCTCCAAGATGCTCTGGATTGACCTCATTTTGCTCCTCCCCATGGTTATGAGTGATCTCTTAGCTAGAACTTATTGAGGGCCTTCCACGTTCTTCACACTGTGAGTGAGGTACATTTGCAAAGAGGAACATTCATTTGTACAGCATGAATATTTATTTAATTTTAGTTCTTAAACTTAATGTACTGTTATTGTTACTTAGAAAAGATTTAAAAATTAAACATTTAAAAATAATCATGTAATTATTGATACTCAAGTTGCTTATTTAAATTATAGAAGTGGATTCTATAGCACTACAACTATTTTTATTCTCTTTATTTCTTTTTTGAAAAAGAATCCTTTCTTCAAAGGGCCATTTTGGTATAGAGTAAGCCAAAAAGAGTATGCAGAAGGTGGATTCCTGTTGAATGTTTTTTTCAGTTGTTTAATATTCATGTCTGAAATGCTACAAACATTGAAAAAACTCAATTCGTTGAATGTTTACTATGCATCAGGATTTGTGCTAAGCATTTACCATTCATAATCTGTGGGTGAGGTAGGCATTGCTATTTCTGTTTAAAGATGTGGAAGCTCATCTTTTTAACTAAACTACTTGCATAGTCTTACCTACCTAGCAAGTGATGGAGATATAAGTTAAAAATAGTTGAGTTTGATTCCAAAGCCAGTTTATTCTACAGTTGAGAATATAATACTAAAATTGCCCTTTTGTTTTCGTTCAGTTATTTCTGTAGTATTGACTGTGGGCACTGGTGCTCAAGTGTTGACCAAAATAATTCCGCCTCTGGTCACAGGTACCTTAGAGTCGCCCGAGTCAGCAGAAGATGGGGATTGTTGTCCTTGTGATGAAGTGGGTGAAAGGCATCAGGTGAATGTTTTACTGGATGTGACAAGCAGATGTTTTGGGACTCTACCCAAAACGCTAGGACTGCTTTGAATAAGTAGATGGTATTCACTTTGGGTCTTGAAGGATTCCAGTGGTAACCTGCTAGAGCCAGGTAGCTTTTTGTCGTGAATAATCTGGTGTGTTGAGAGTTTAGTGTTCATGTGTGGACAAGATAGATACTAGAATTTAAATTGGGCCCAGGATATGAAAGTATCCAAATATAACATTTGGAGACAATATTGATGATGGAGAAGAGGGGTGAAATTGGTTCAAAATACATGTTTTTTTAACCACTAAAGTATACTGAAAATAAATTTGAGAAGAGAAAGCCTGATTAGAAGAATAAGAAGCAACGTCCTAAATGTCCTAAACAGGCAGTTGCAGTGGAGATAGAAAGAATAAACTGGATAGATATTAGGAGGTAGAATCAGTTGCTCTTGGTAATAATCAAGATGTGATTGTCTGTAATTGAGACATTAAAATGGCTCTGAGCAATTTCAATAGAATGGAGGGACATACATCAGATTTCTAGTGGGGTTGAGGAACAAATGGGAAGTAAAAAACATAGACTCCTAAGAGAAACGAGGAAAGTATTTATTTTTTTTTAAACGACAGGAGGGATTGTTGCTTACTTGCCTGCTGATGGGAAAAGCCATTTGCTCATTTGATAGGGCTGTTTGTTCAAAATTTAAAGTTAAAGAGAACCTTGATTACTTTGCATTATTAATAAGCCAGATTTCATCATGCTTCATATTTGATTAGTTCCTTCTGGAGTCTTGCAAAGACGCTTTTGGTTTCTATTGATCTAAATGATTTTGTATTACTGCAATATATCTTCTTGTTTTTTTTCCCAACAGATTATTGTGAATATATTAAATAATATTGGGCTTGATTCTTATTCCAAATGATTCTGTTGAAATCTCTCTTCATGTTAAGGAACTTTTTAATTTTCCAGGTTGTTATTATTTGAAATATAATAACAATTCTATAAATTTTAAAAAATCATTTTGATTTTAAGGTTGTCTGGTTGTCTGGAAAACCTCAGTAATTGTTACATAATTTAACTCAAGTTTTGATACTCCTAATAAAAACAGTTTTAAAAATAAAAATATGGGCTGGATTTTTTTTTTTGTAAACCTCAAGAGTGAGTGCGTGTATTTGTGTGTGTGTGTTTGTCTGTGTATATGTGCATCTCTCTATTGTATTAGGGTAATTTTTGGTTAATAGTTATATGAACTATCATTTCTTGAATTTTATTCTGCTAAATTTTTTTTAAACTAAGGACACATTTATATATTTATGAATGTACTATTGAGATTTAAGTAGTGTATAACATTGTGTAAGTTTAAGTTGTATAAAGTGTTGATTCAATACATGGATATATATTACAATATGATTGCCACCGTAGCATTAGCTGACATTGCTATCACATCATGTAATTATCATTTTTTCTTTGTAGTGAGAACAATTAAATATAGTTTCTTAGCAACTTTGAAGTTATAAAACAGTATTGTTGACCATAACCATTATTATGTGTATTAGGTCCTCAATGCTCTTTATATGCATTGTCCTTATACAGAACCTGTGAGGCAGAGTTTAGCATGATTATTCCCATTTTGTGAATGGGAAACATGAGTCTTAAGTCATATAACTTGCTAAAGGTCACATAGTACGTATAACATGTTCAAACTTAGGGCTTTCTAGCTCTAAAACCCATGCTATTATTTAGTTTACTGTAATTGCATGGACAAAGATAGATTCTCCATAAACTGATATTCCCAGGGGTGGGGCGGGTGTTCTTGGATGTGTTTTGGGAAATCTGTGAGATCTCTTCCTGGCATGAGCAGGGTCTTGTCCTCTGCCTGGAATGCTCTTTCCTTAGACGTTTCCATGCTCAAGTCTGCCAGCTCTTCACATCTTTGCCGGACTCTCCTTCTCATTGACACTTCTGTTTACATCTTTAACTTGCTGCCCCTATTTCATCCCCACTTTTCACACTTAATGCATTTCTAGTTCACCTTACCTTACTCTTTTTAATAGCCTTTTCTTACACACATATAATTTACTTATTACATTTATTGTATGTTTTCTGTCTCTGCCTGTTAATATGTAAGTTTCAGAAAAAAGCAGAAATATCATTTGTTTTCTTAACTTGTGTCTCAGATGCCTAGGACAGTGCTTGGCACGTCATAGACATTCAGTCATCGAATAAATAAATAAGCTGATAGATGGATGAGGACTCCCTGAATTTATAAGGAAGACTTTTTTTTTTTTATGAGCTTGCTTCTAAGAAAAGGTTCATGGCTTCTATCAGGTTCTCACTTTATCAGATTGTGCTCAGTGTCCGCCCCAAGGGGTAGTGGTTCATGTGCTCATGAGTTGAATTTGAAAAAGCATGGAAACAAAATCTCTAACTCAAAAATATATATACATCTTCATGTTCGTTGCATCATTGTTTTTAATAGCCCAAACTTGGGAACAACTTAACTGTCAGTGTCCAACTTAAATATACACACACAATGGAATATTGTTCAGCCATAAAAAGAAGGAAACCTTTTCATTTGCAACAATATAGGTGGACCTTGAGAGCATTATGTTAAATAAGTCAGACAGAGAAAAATAAATATGTGCTTTCACTTGTATGTGGAATCTAGAAAAAAATAGAAACAAAAACAACTCATAGATACAGAGAACAGGTTGGTGGTTATGATAGGCAGCGATGGGGGTTAGCAAAATGGGTGAAGGTGAAAAAGTTACAGACTTCCAGTTATAAAATAACAGTCCTGCGGTGTAATGTACAGCATGGTGACTATAGTTAATAAGACTGCGTTGTATATTTGAAAGTTTCCAAGAGGGTAGATCTTAAAAGTTCTCATCACAGGAAAGGAAAATGTAATAACTGTGGGTGATGAATGTTAACTATCAAGACATATTATGGTGATTATTTCAGAATACATGCAAATCTCAAATCATAATGTTGTATGCTTTAAACTAATGTAATGTTACAGGTCAGCTATATCTTAATTTAAAAAATGAATGCCACGTTTTCAGCTCTATATGATTCATAGAAATTAATAATATCAGGAACTAATATATACTAGATAAGATTAAACTTTTCCTTGGGATCATTTTGAAAAGATAAATTGTATTTCACATTTTAAAATTATCGATTAAGGAGTAACAAAATTCATGTTGAACAAAGTTAAAATATGTATGTTTTTGAATGTCACCATTTGAGAGAGCAGGTCAAACTGTGGGAGTTAATGCTACATAAATGTTACAAATATACATTTTAAGTTGCCAGTTGTAATCTATATATCTTCTTTCTGTGAATATTCACATGTAAAGTGTCTCGCTTCAATTCCAAACGACTTTTTGCACATATACAGTATATAACAAACTGGGATAGGCAATGACCATCGCCTAGTCAAAAAGAAGATTCCTGTCCTCAAGAATGAGGCCCAGTATGCACACTTGTGTACTGTAGTTTGGAATATAATTGATGAAGCCTTTTAGAAAGTATATTTAGCAATAGCTATGATTTAAAATTTTCTCTAATGTGAAGATTGCCTACACAAATATTTGCACATGGAAAAGTATGTTAATTGTTGCATTAGAAAAATACTAGAAACAAGTTAACTATGTTTGCTAATGGAGGAATGACTATACCAATTATTTTATATTTGTACTATGGGATACTCTAGCCATTAAAACAATTGAGATGACAGTATAAGATTTCCAAGATATGTTGTTAAATCAAAAGAAAAAGTTTCATAGAGAATGTATAATATATTTCATATGAAAATTACACTCGAGTATATGAACGTATTATGCATTTATAGTCATAAAAAGGCAACTGAAGGAATGTTTTCTAAATTGCAACCATCATTAATTCTAAGGAGGGGCCTTGGAGAAGAATCGTAGAGGTGAAATGAGACTTCCAAATTTTATTCTATGTACTTTGGCATTAGTTTAATCTTTTATAAGATGACTTAATGGTGGGGAAAAAACCCCCTATAGTATTTTAAAAAATTACTAAACAGACACATACACTCCAAAACTGAGGTTGTATGGTGTCCTTTACTTTAAATAATATTTCTTTGCATTACTTCTCTGCCATTCTTGCTTCAACACCCAACAGCCTTACAAATTACTTGAAGATCGATTTAAATATTTTAATTCAAAATTTTTTATATTCGGTTTTATAAATGCACAGTGTCTTTTATTAAACAGTTTGATGCACTTTCAGAGGAAAGGGTTGGAATCACTTGCCCCCTGAAAATGGACACACCAGTTGAATGTCTTTGTGTCTAGTGCCTTCATTTGAAGTTGGGTTCTCAATAAAGGCTGGTAAATTAAACATTAATAACAGATCTAATGATTTTCTGAAGTGTGGTAATCATGGGTATATAAATACACCTTTAATTTATTTGCTTCCATTTATGAGACAAAAGATTAAGTTTGGTAGAATTACATTTATTTAACATTCCCATTAAGAATGTGGAAAATGTCCAAAATAAAGAATATATAATAAGCACCATCCATGGTACTTCACTTTCTTGAAGAGTTTGAATTTCATTGTTCATGATCCATTAGCCTGTAAAATTATACTTTTTTTTTTTTTTTTTGGAATTAGTACATCCAAATCTTGGAATATGTGCAATTGTGAAATATATTTATTTTTATAGACTTCAGAAAACCTTTAGTTAAGTATGCTTTTACTAAACAAAAGTTATATATTTATTCTTTCTAATTTGATTTTAGACTTGCCTTGAGGCTTTCAACATTCTCTGAAAGACCAAACCTTATCCTTTTTAGATGGGTCATTAGTCATTTACCTCTGTGAAAACTTTTATAAAATTATATTGTAATCTGTGAAACCAAGGATATTTTTATTTGTACTGTATTGAAAAATAATTGCAGAATCTCTGGGACTAAATTTCTAATCTTTTGCAATTTAAACTTAATCCCCAACCCCTTTTCTCTCCCTCTCTCTCTCCCTCACCCTTCTCCCTTCTCTTCCTCTCTTTCTCCCTCCTTCCCTCTCTCTCCCTCTCCCTCTCTCTCTCTCTCTCTCTCTCCCCCTTCCTCCCCGCTTAAAACATCAGAAAAGTTGGACAGAAATAAGTGCAAGTGGTAATTGAAAATTAAGACATGTGCTGCCATCATTTCCTCATAAAAGTTTCTCCAAATTTAAAATAAACCTAGAAAATTGGATTCCATTTTCTATTTTTGAAAATAATTTACTATCTTTAAGTCACCTTTAAGCATATCAATAAAAACTTAATCTCCAAGATTCAATAATAAACATATAAGAGAGTAAAGGTGAATGTTAGTAGTTAGTGAATTTAGGTGACGGTTATATTGTTTTGAGCATATTTATTCAATTTTTTGTAGATTTGAAATTTTTCAAAATAAAAATTTTGGGAAGAGGAAACTATGTAATTCAAATTCTTTTGTCTTTTAAACTGCAAAGGAAATTCATACTTATCTGAATGTAGCTATTGCAGTTCTTGAAGTAAAAAGTATTTCACAGTTCCAACTTATGATCTTTAAAGAATATAAGGCCTCAAACTCAGGTGCTATTTCCTCTGCAGCCACTTCTACTTGTTTATAATCTCACTTTCTACATTGTTTCCAGCAAATGGATGTCAGTGTTAATATCTGTCAGGTTCTTGCCACATTTTCAATTTCATTTTGCGTTAGGTTGTTACTTTAGTACTCCAGAGCATTTCAGGAGATCTAAACTTCAAGTTTAGAACACTGGAATGGGAACCGAATTAGATGTCCTGAGTGCAAAGATGCCTGAGGACAGCTTGGCCTTTAGAAGCATGCTTAATGATTTGCTGAGTTTGCTTGCTGGAAGTACTTCTTACCTCTCGGCAGGCTGCCTTTTTCTGACCTGGCCTCATTTGATTAGGAAGTTCTTGTTGTTCATTATTTACGATGGTCTCTGCACCTTCTCCCCTGCCCTTCTTATAAATGTCTAAAGTGCCAAAGGGATGGGGCCATTCTCCTGGACCCCTTTCAGTGGTGCATCTAGTCCAGCTATGTCTGCTCCTTCCCTGTCTGTGAGATCTTTTCCAGTAAACCTTTTCGCATTTACACCTGTGGTGCTGGTAATGCCTGTTTGTACTCTTTCCAGGTCACCTGCCCTGCTCGCAAGGAGCTCTCTTTTGAGTATGATTTACATGTAGAGTTACATGTACTTCATGATTCAGATGGTTGATAGCTACAGTCCTCTATTTGTAACCAGGGTCAGCACATATCTAGTTCCTGGCATTTTTACGAAGATGTTTAACATTATTACCACTGTCAACAAATATTTTCTCTGTTCCTAACCATCTTTATTCTCAGAGGTAATTGCTTCATATAAAGTTCTTTTAAATGTTTACAATATCCATAAGATAAAACTTTTTGTTCAGAACGTATGCACTTAACAGGTATAATTAGTAAACACTGAAAAGCAATATTATTCTCAAGGCCACTGTTTTTAAGTGTCTTGTTGAGAAGGAGAATTGGGGTAAAATGCAACCTGTGTTCTGCACCCCCAGCTATGAACCCTCCAAGAGGATGCCTTTCTCCAGTCTCACGTAAGTGCCACAGAGGTAGCAGTGCACTGCAGTGCTACTCTCTTTCTGACTGGCCTTTTATGCAATTCAGGTTCAGTTTTAGATAAGAATTGTCTTTTGCTGTTAGAGTGGTGGTGATGCTTGTTATATGTTCATTGGTTGATAGTACTTCATTTATTAGTTGCTTCGAATAATATTTAAACATCTGATAGATAAATAGTCCTATTAGGATATAAAATAAAACTAAGCAGTAATCTGGCCAAGTATGATTAAGTGTCAAAGAAGTGTTGATACTTTATATTCTTGAGATCCTTTATTTATTACTCTTTTAAGTACTCTTCTTTCCAATAGTACTCAATCCCACGTTAGTAATCACTCACGTAGTTGGAGCTTCCCTCATGGTGTGTATGTCTTTTTCCCAACTCTGTTCTGCCATGGCGGCAGTGTGTATCACAGGTACTGGCAAGGACTGTAAAATCAGGTCCTCTTCTCCCCTCCCCTCCCCTCCCCTCTCTTCCCCGCTTTCCAGAGCCAGTTGCTAGACATTTATCAGCGCACTCCTGGTTGTATTATCACATCTTCATGCTGGTTCCTAGAAGTTGTTTGTTATTCCTCCAAGTCACTACTTTGACAGTCCATTTATTGCATCAACTTTTGTCTTTAATCTGACAAATCAAACTCTTGGTTATCCTAAATGGGTTTCTGCGTGTCAGGGTCTACCTGCTTTGCTTGCCCACCCCCAGCCCTCTCTTCTCTAAGCCCCAAGAAGACCTGTAATTAGAAAGGTGCTTTGGTAGGTCTTTTTAAGTTACATTTTCCCACTGCTTTCTTAGTGACATTACTTTGATAGAAACCCCAGGATTTTGACCTGAGGTTGTGATTTAAAACTGACCCTTTCAAACTTTCCAGTCTTATGTAGAAGTAAGGCAGGGCTGAGTGTTCTTTGGGGTGTTTTGTTGTTAATGGTCTCATAGAGTTTTAAGTATAAGATACAGGTACCGTAGCAGGACTCTCCTTAGGCATATGGAGTACAATATATGAGTTTCTATTTTTAAAATATGATTTGTGTCTTGATAGCATTTCTTTACCATGTCAGAAGAAATAAGGCCTGTAACCGCACATCTCTTTGATCTAGTCAGTTATGTGTGACTCAACTGCTTTGACTTTAGCATCATTTAATAATTCCTTCAAGAAGTTGGAATTTTATTAATATTTGACTTGCTACCTTCAAAAATATTTACAGGCACAAAACCTGCAATTCTATTTTTACAAAGAATTCTCATATGTAGAAATGATTTTCAAAATGACAGAGAACAAAGACAAAGTAGTGTGGCCAAATGAGATGTGGGTTTCCCATTTAATTTCCAAGAGGTGGCCAGAGCCTGAGAAATACAACCTACTGATACAGATCTGTGAATCAGGCAAGGGAGGGATCACAGAGAGAAAGGAGAATCAGGATGAAAGAGCTAAGAGACTTATTTTAGAAATTGCCTAATGACAGATTCCAGGTTTTGAATAGGAAACAGTATTTGGTATTCAAAAGATTTCTCAAATAAGGGAAAAAAGGTAGCTTTGGGCCTTGGAGCACTAATCTGAATAACAAAGGCTGAGCTGACTTTACTGGAAAAATGTGAAAGCTTCTGAATGTATTTCCCATTGCTTTGTCTTTATCTGTAGATACTGCACATTTTTCATGCACCTTAAACTTGTCCACACTGGAGTGATGGCATTAAATGGATGGGTGTTGTGGCTGTTTTAAAAAAATACTGTCTAAAAAGTTAAAATTTATTTTAGTTTGTTATTACAAAGTCTGTTTTCTACCTAATTGAGGTATTGCCTGGTAAACTTTTTTCAAGAGAAAAAATTCCACTGGTACTCCAGTTCAGCCTTGTCTATCATTTGGAGAACAAATAAACAGAAAAATTGATTCTCTTTTATCTGAATATTTCAGAAGTAAATCAGTTTCTACACATGATTATGACCTAAATAAATATTTCAAAACTTTAATTTTTTAACCAAAAGTAGCTGTTTTCTGTTGTGTTATATATTTTTTTATTTGCCCTATATATCATTTATGCATTCATTTTATACTAAAAATTGAAGGAATTTCTTACTCTGAAGGCATCTCTTTCTGGTAAATGTTGATAAGACAATCTTTCATATAAAATGAGCTGAAGTTTTTTAGTGCATTTGCAAATCATGAATTCTGGATTTAATTGTATCCCAAGGGAACAACCTGAGGAAACCAAAAGTACTGACATAATTAGATCAGATTGTGTAATCAAAAGCAAATGATGTGGTTATTAAATCTAATGAAATGATTTCCCAGCATTTATTTTATTTCTCTGATTCAAGAAATTTTAATAATAATTTTAGTAAGTGTGTTGAAATGGACATTCTAAGCAATCATCACTCCTAAATAGTCCTTTCCTCCAGACTGTTTTGGGTTGGAAATAGTTCTAAAGGTTATACCTTAGAGCAAATAGTTGATATCTTTTGGGGCATGAATGAAGGGAAAAGTGGCAGAAAGTGAAGTATGTGTCCCTATTAATGCGAGAAGGAAGGCAAGGAAAGGAGCACACTGCTTTTATAAAGCACCGTTCTCTTGTATTAATGCCACCGCCACTTTACATAAGATGAAAATGAACCAAGATATATGTAACCATTTCACAAACATGATATATTCAGCCTCATGAGTAATCTTAATTTCAAATAGAAAAGCAACAAGACTTCTTGCTGGTCAGATTAACTAAGGCATGGGGCGAGCGTGTGTGTGTGTGTGTGTGTGTGTGTGTGTGTGTGTGTGTGTGTGTGTGTGTGTGTGTGTGTGTGTGTGTGTGTTGGGGGGTCATGGCAGCCATCAGGAACTGAGAACATTTTATCCTGTTTGCAAGCCAACAAGTGAGCCTGCCACATAGTTTCATGGATGCTGACAGAAGACGTGAGACTCTGGGTCAGAGATGAACAATTTTATTTACTTTGAGCACAGCAAGTCTTACAAGTGTCAGTATATTTGGTTCAGTTTCCTTCACCCCAAAACCCATGGAAATATTGCCAATGGGCCCAGAGGGAGGCCTGCACGCGCTGTGGTTTATGTTATATGAGAGGAACCCCAAGCTGTGGAAACTTGGCTCTTCTACCGTGGGCAGTTAGAGTGCCTACCCCTCGCTTGAGAGGGAGATACTATCTCTGTTCTCAAGACATGCAAATATTCAGGAGTCTGGTGGAGAATCGTTTTCCAATACAGACAAAGAAAGCTATTATTTGGACAATTTGATACGAGGCTGCTAGGGATATCAATTGTTTTGGTCCTTTTAGAAAGTAATTTGGCACCGAGCATCTTAAAATGATCATGTCACTTGAAACATTTTGTTTTAGATTCTTTCAAAGAAAATAACCTAAATATTAAAATATTTTATTTAGAAATCCATAATTACTGGAGTTTTAAAGGGTGCTCGGATAAATGAATTGGTGAAATAGTAAATTATAAAAGTGGTTTCTATAAACTTTGAAATAAAACTATACATTAATTAAAATCTATTTTATTACTATGACTGTATAAACAAAACCTATATGATTTCAAAGGACTAGAAGAAAATACCAAAGGTAAGGTGGAAAAGGTGGAAGTCATCTCATATCTGTACATTGTTGTCTTAGAGAACATGGCAGACCTTAATTACTATAACTACACTTTAGTTCTATGTAAGAAAGGAGATAGACTTGTTTTTAAAACCAAATGATGTTATAAATCAAGTTTTATTTTCTTTATGTAGAAGGCAGTGTTTAACATCTATTATTTAATAGTTGTGAGGCAGTATTACAAATATTTTGCATGGATTAACTCATTAATCCTTACAGAAACTCAGTAGACACTATTATTTTTCCCAGTTTATAAATGAGTAAACTGAGGCAGAGAAGTTGCATAATTTTTCAAAACCATTCTGTATGCATAATCCATGTTTTTAACCCCAGGCTAAGGTGCCATACCAAATATAACACATGTTTAATACTTTAAATTAGCGTCTTTGTTTAATATCATCAAGAAACACGGTAAAATGTGTATCTTGCTACCTATTGAAAGCCCTGTTAGGCTTTTGTGGACTGCAGAGCCCCATGATGAACTTGCCATGTGTGACTCTTCTTCACTCGTTCTTTCTTTGGTTCTGTTAACTGAAATTTCCTCTAGTTATCTAATTTATTTGATATAGCATCTTGCCAGTCTTTTTCTCATCTTAAACTTTTTTGCCATTCAGAATATTACACCAAAACATTGGCTTTTAAAAAAAATCATTCTGCTTGATTTCTAGGACTGATTAAAATGATTTGCATCAATATCAATGAACAATTCTTTCCATCTTTGTACTTCCCTATAATGTCGTTTTCATTCTAGGCCCTTGACTCTTTGCAAAGTCACTATTTAGAGAAATTATAATATAATGATATTATGCAATGAAAAATAATTTATAAAAAGTATTGTCAGGACTAAAAAAAATAAGAATAGTCTTTCTTTATTTCTAAAAGATGTTCTCCTCACTTAATGTTGTAAAGACATAGTAACAATCACTTATAGTCTTGCCACTGGTAAGATCCTTTTGTTTCTCCTAAAATGAAAATTTATAAAACAAATAGGCACACGGCTTGTGGTGTTCTAAGTGTTTAGTAAAATTAATTCTATTTTCTCTAAATATCTATAATTTTTTATATATAAAGTGCTTTGCATTAGAGATATCCATGAGTCCATCACAGCAAACTTATGAAATAAAGTTATTTTTTAAATTCAGATTAAGAAAGTAGGGCTGGTGAGATGGATAAGGGCTAGGCAGAGGCAGTTTGTTCATTAACCTTTACACATGCTGGGTGGGTCCAGTATGTTTCTGGATGTAATTTCATGCAGAATCTTCATTAAGCCTTGTTAACGAATATTTTGCATGTCAACAACACAGCTCTGTTATCCAAACAACACTATGCTCAAATCATTCAGAACTTGTCATGTGGTTATGTTGCTCAGTTAAGTTTAGAAAAAAGACTGAACATACTTAATTCATTAAAAGTCCCATATGTTTTGTTTATTGAAATATGTTTAAGGATTGTGTTAATGATAAAATCAAGGTTGTATTGAGGATGAAAGAAGTGGACTTAGTAACAGGCACATCATAAATCCTCAGTACATACCACCGATGATCATTTTTATTTTTTGTTATAGATTTTAAAATTTGTAGGTTTCTTGTCCTTTTAAGAAGGGATCTGCACTTACTAGCAGGAAATATTTGTTTAGATTTTTTATTTATTATTGATTTAAATAAATGTTTATTTAAAAATTTAGTTCCTATCCTAATGAATCAGTTATTAATTTGAAATCATTTTTAAGCCAAGGGGAAATTGGTTTTTTGAATGAAAAGTTATATATTGTTTTTTAAAAATAATAGTTTTTTAATGTACCAATGAGTAAGGTAAGCATTATTTACTTAACCCATGTATTACTTATTTCACTCCCAAAATAAAACATTTTAAAATGTCCTCAATAAGGATTAGAATGTTATTGTTAGAAAAGCAAGATTGGTCAGATTATAAAATCTGTACATTTTAACAATCTATAAGTCAGAGTATTTTTTTCAGGAATGTTCCAAAGAAAACAAATTGGTGTTATTATGGGAAACAAGCCACATCTGAAACCAGATTAATCAGACTGATTAAAATCACATTACCTGATGGGCCTCCGTTTGGCCTTTAGAGTGTGTGGGGGACTATGAATAGTGCAGCCGCACTTCATGTACAAGTGCCTTGGTATTGCTGAAGTCATGATAGATACTTGCAAACTCATCTGTTTGGGAGAGGATAGGAGTGAGGCAGAGGATGCCAGGTGAGCTGCTGGGCTTAGTTACTGAAGAACTCAGTGATTCCTAGTAAGCATCAGTGTGTAAGGCTTCATTTGTGTATCATGGACACAGGAAAAATGGAAGAGGGGAAGAAGATTCCAGTAGATGATTGGATATTGGACTAGATATCTTCCAATAATAGTCCTTCTTGCCCTGAAATTCTCATAATCTATGAGAAGCAGACTTACATTTTGGAACTTAATTTTGAGATTTCACTCTGTGTAACAGGTGCAAAGATACATACTTTTTGTTGTTCTCTGTGGTTAGATAGCTTCCATGAATCAGCACCATCTGCGTTTTCGTTATAGACTCTTCTCTTGCCTTGGGTTGTGTGGAGTCATGTTGTGTGTATTTCGAAACAGAAAATGTTTTATTTCTGTGTTAAATGGAAATTTCATGGACTGTGTTAAATGCTATGTTTGCTGTTCCATTTGATCAATATTAGCTTCAGATGAGAGTTTAGGAATCTGGTTGAGGGGATAAAGCTCACATATACTATTCAACATCACAGGTACTGAATTATTCTTCATATAATCCAAAATATTTGATGTTGAGTTCTGGGTTCTGTAGAGCACAGTTTTATAATTAATGGCACTGCATTTAAAAGTATAACATCTATTAATTTCCCCCACGTATTTTTACTTTAGAATATATTTTTAATTTAGAAGGTCTTGTTTATTATCTGATATTGTCTGACCTTAAAAGTATTTGAATTAAATTTTTTTCAGAAGTGCTTTTAGTCTAGTGGAATATAATGATCACGAAGTAAAATTGTATTATACATTTCCTGAATTTATTTCTTTGGAAGGTTGCTCAGATTTATAATTTTCGGGTGTAAGGTACCCTTTCCCCACATATTTTCAGTTGTTTTCCAGGTTTGATGGGAACTTACTTTTCTCTGGAGATTTAACCAATTAATCAAGTAGTGGCAACATTAACACAAAAGCCTTCTGGAATCTTATTTGTGGCACTTAGGGGACTTGGAAACAGAGTCCCCTTGGAATTATAGTCCATCAAATGTGAACACCCCCAAAGTGGTTTAACTCTTGTTGTCAACATCCAAGTAAATACTTTTTCTGGGATACTATAGCCTATTAATAGTTTACATATCTCTTGTGTAAGTTTGGAGTATCTTGGAGGTACTCTAAAGAGTGTGAAAAAGACCACTTAGTTGAGCGTATTTGTAGCAATATAATTGAACCAATTAAATTACTTTTGTTAAAAATAATTACAAAAACACTTCATGAAAAAATATTGAAAAAATTTTAAGGGGGTATCATCAGAACTTTCATTTCCTTTTGTGCTTCTTAGACAAAAATCAAAGGTAGGTATGCAGGCGGGTATGTAGGCGAGTATCACTTTAGTTTTTTATAAAATATCCTTAAAGTGATAAATCATTTCTTAAAATTGTAGACTTTTTTTTCAAGTAATAAATATTGAAAATATTACTTCTTTGGAACTCAGAGTTTGAATGTAGATATAGACAAGTAATTGATTTCTACATGAAGTTTTATGATGTTCCTGTAAAGCAGTGTGCTTCTGTTTTCTTTGTTTTCTAAATAAATCAGGTACAGAATTTGCTCCCTTAGTTAATAGGTGAATGATGGAGGCCAGATTCAACTTTTAAGTGTTGTAATTTAAAATCCTGTACTTCTTTGCAGTGGCATCCACTTAAGTTTTTGTATCTCTCTCTTTTTTTTTTTTTTTTTTTTTTAAATCTGTGAATGTAGAAAAGATGTTCATACTCAAGTAAGAAAAAATCTAATTGGTAATTTTTCAAATTAAAAAGGTAATTAGGAGTTTAGTCGGATTTCATTTTCTTAAACAGCGAATGCTTGTGATTTGAGAATCTGTTGGCTTTTTCAGTTGACAGTCTTTCAATTGAGAGTTAGCCTTTATATTGTTAGTATTATGGAAGAAAGTGAGAATATTAATTTTTACTAGAAGCAGAGAACCAATAGGTTCACATGATGCTTTTATTTCCACTTGTCTAAAATGAATTTCTAACCTGATCTAAAACTCATCCTTCTCACAGAAACTTATCAAATGTTCACTTTTCTGTCAATTCTTTTCTCTCCTTTAACTCCTTCATCTTTTAAAAATTTTTGCTTACATCAGTAGAATATGGTATAAAGTGTTAACAAAATCTTTTCTGCCTTCTGCTTGAGAATTTAAACTTTGGTTATTTTTTAGCTTCCCTTTTCTGGAAGTCTGATAAAGACTTCCATCAACTACTTTTGTATGGTAAAAGTGAACTCTGATAAATTGCATTTGGACTTGAAAAACTGTGAATATCTGACAAGCAGTTATGGCCATGGTGTTGTTGTAACAGATACTGGCTTCTCTGAGTCAAGAGACTTGCAAGCCAGGGCAATGCTTGCAACCAGCTGATGTGAGAGTCTTTCCTTTCACCTGAGCTCTTGTCTGGAGAACCCACAAAGAGAGCTCCTGCACAGTTGTGCAGACTGTTCCTCCCAAGGACAAAAGCAGGCTGCTGTCTTGCTGGCCAGCTAGGTTTCCTTCCTTGTATCCTGTGAAGTATAAATCTGATGCCAAGTGCCCTATGGGTACCTTGAGAGTGTGGATGTGGAGTTGGACCCAAAGAGCCCTTCTGCCCTCAATGGGATTGTCAAATATGTAATCAGAATAAAAATAAATAAAAACTGTTAGTCTCTCTGTCCTACTCCTCCTGGTTCCCTGTCCTGTTTCCCTTTATGTAGATGTTTGTTTGAGTATTTACTTCTATGTTTCTAAGTAAACGATTTATGACATCTGTTGACTTGCCATTATGGAGGATGAGAGGTTTTCCTTTTGCGCCACTTTTACTTTCCAGGTACCTCTTCTCTCAGTATTGTTACATCAAAAGTCTAAATCAAAAACCAGTGTCACATTATATGGTAATGTAAGAATTGCTCACTGCATAACCTAGTTGGCACTCTGATTAAATATCCTCTCCTACAAATTTTCTTTTGTTGTTCCTAGAGCTAATTGGTTTGACTTTTTAAAAATTGGTTTTGTTTTCTCTGTTCATAACTTTAACACCTCTCCACACCCCACATACATATTCTGTATCAGGTTTTTCAGAATATTTCCCAAATGGTCAAAATATCAGACCAATTATTAATTTCTTTTTTTCTTGGAGATTGATATCTTAGACCTTTCTGTCTTGCTACTCTAATGTGAACTGGTTTTTGCTTCTTTGGGCTGTCTTTTCACCATATTCCAGGACTTTCCTTGGGTTCTGTCCATTGTATTATTGAATTTCATGGGTTTTGCTGGACCACATCCAAAAATAGCTTAACGTGAAAGGGTCTATGGGAAGTAAAGACCTTACATGTCTGTCTCAAATTTTTTTAACTTTTACACTTAATTTTTTTTTTGTTTGGTTGAACGTAGTTCTACACTGAAAAATAATTTAATCCTTGATATAGCAGGTATGACTCTTTTATCTAATAGAATTTAATGTTATTAGTTACTTCATAATAATGAAGACATTATTCTAGGGCTTTTATTAATGATATTCCTAGGTTCAGTTTGCTAGTAATCGTACAAATGCTACCATTTGGCAATGCGTAGGTTAAACTCTGTTGTTGAGAAATAGTTCTCCATAGTTTTCTTGCATTTTTATACATCTTGTTCTAGACTATACTTTCAAGGATGTGTGTACAGCAACCAACCTTAGAAGATAGGCACTGTGTCTCCATCCATAGCAATGAGCAGGCATGCTTTCTGTCTATATAAAAAATTTGGGTTCCCTAAATTCAGATTTCTTCTGTGTGTGCCAGTGTCTCCTGGCCCTCTACACATCACCTTGTGATAATTTGAGGAACCAGTAAATGAAAGGTTGTTACTCTAACTAGTGCTATTGCTGTAATAAACTGTCTTTCATCTCTGACCCAGGAGTCTTGTTTCTTCTGCTAGCATCCATGAAGCAAGCCATGGTAGGTTAACTTATGAGATTTCAAGTAGGGTAAAATCATAGACCCTTCATAGTTCTTGATATCTGTTTTCTCTGAAAGTTTCCTCAACTGGTAATCCATAGTGTTTACCTCCTCTTGCCATTTACTTGATTGTACACAGTATTTAGTTGTTTATATATTTTTAATGTGTTTTCTCATTGCAAAGGCATTTTACCATGAAAGTATTTTGTATGTAGTAAAGCACAACAAATACTGGGTTTTACGCAAGTTTCTAAAATGGGGATAATATATTCTGTATTTAATTCATAGGTAATATGTTTAATATTACATTGTATTGCAAGACACAAAGTATGAATGGATGACGACTATATACTCTTAAACTGTCTCATAGTTGTGTAACATTACCCTAAAACATTTGAGGTGTGTTTTATATGTCATGTATTTATTATTTATTCCCCTTTTAATAACAGCTAATATTTAGTAGGCAATTACTGTGTGTCAGGCATATCTTATTCTTCTCAGTATTCCTAAGAAGAAGATTCTTTTATTTCTATTTTATAGAAACAAGGATAGAAATAATAGAAGGGCTATATAACTTGCCTAAGGATGTAAAACTGGCACATGGTAGAATTGGCGTTCAAACCCAGTTCTGTTTAATGCTCTAATCTGAGCTCTTAACCACTATACCCTTCTATAAAACGGAGAGAGAGGAAAGAATTAAAAAACTATATTGACTCCTGGAATTTTTTAACACTGCATAGTTTAAATTAATACTATAGACCTTCAATATTGACTTAACATGAATAGTACTGAGATTCATTTACAGTAGTCCCCCTTATCCACAGTTTTGCCTTCTATAACTTTAGTTACCCATGGCCAACAGCAGTCTAAAAATATTAAATGGAAAATTTCAGAAATAACACGATTCATAAATTTTAAGTTGTGTGTCATCATACTTTGTCCCCCTTGAGACATGACTCACTCATTTGTCCAGTTTCTCCAGGCTGTATGAACATCCTGCCCATTAGTCACCTATCAGATCGGTTACAGGGAGGGGTGGGGGTGGGGGTCCACATTCACATAACTTTTATTACAGTACATTGTTATAATTGTTCTATTATTATTGTTAATTCCTTACTGTGCCTAATTTATAAATTAAACTTTATCATAGGTGTGTATGTATAGGAAAAAAACAATATGTATGGGGTTTGGTGCTCTCCATGGTTTCAAGCACCCACTGAGGGTCTTGAAATGTACCCCCTGCAGGTCAGGGGGTGTCTACTAGACTATGGTTATAATGGAATTCAATGTATTACTCTTGCTAAAAATAATTATGTTCAGTCACAGGTAGTTAAAAGTATGAAACAAAATAAAGCACTGTAGGAGCTGATATTTACACATCTAGAAGTGGGCAAATTCTAAGTTGTGGTATCCACAGCAATTGCAGCTCTGCCTCAGGGCAGTGAATGTTGCTATCTAAACTGAACACTACATGCAGCTTCATGAAATAATATTCCACAGCTTTTGGGGGCCTGATAATGGCTGCTGTGTGAACAGTGAATGTGTAAATGACCAGTTACTGTTTTATCACTGT
This sequence comes from Pteropus vampyrus, assembly GCF_000151845.1. Classification (NCBI taxonomy): domain Eukaryota; kingdom Metazoa; phylum Chordata; class Mammalia; order Chiroptera; family Pteropodidae; genus Pteropus; species Pteropus vampyrus. Next base: position 1,492,553 of record NW_011889075.1, on the reverse strand, counting down.
AGTTGGGGACATCTCATTTATGTGGTGCTTCCTAGTGCAACACAGGTGTTTCAACTGGTTAACACATCGTGGTGGCATTTCAGTAGTGCCTAAATTGTTAGTGAATCCTGAAACAAAATGTCCTTAACTTGTAAGATTATCTTTATGTTTTCCATCTGATTTATAAACAGTTGCTTTGCTCTCCTCCCCTATTCCACTCCCAAAGGAAAAGCATAATTTTGGGAATTGTTTACAGTCAAAGTGTGGTTTTTAGGCAGGTTCAGTTAACTTTTGAAATATATGCTGGTGCTTAAAAGAGATAAATGACTAAGAAGTGCATATGAGAGCCTCTCAAAACACAGGATCATCAATCTTAAAGTAGTTTGGCTCCATGCGGTGCCCGCCATTGAGGACTCATGGAGCCCATCTACAACTCATAGAAAAATGCATTCATTCAGCTTCTTATTTTGGTAAATTGTCAGAGGAAATGCCAGTTAGACATTATCAACTGTTCTGCCTTGACTTAATATTGCTTCAATAATTTGAAATATTGTTTGATACTGACTTGAACTTATAACCTTTGCTTGTCATTTTGTTGGTTGATGTCTGTTGACAGCATATACATTTCTACTATCGGTCTCTCGAATACGTAACTACAAATATAAAATTTTTCTCTCATGGTGGACTCTCATGTAGATAGTTTAATGATTTCACGTCAAACAGTAATTATAAATCACTATTGTCTAATTCATGTAGTAGCAAGGATAAACCTAACAAATTAAAGGTATATAAATTATAAACATACACTTCTAAGAAATAGATTAAGTAAATTTTATTTTGTTGTATTTAGAAATTTATTACCCCAGAGATTCCTAGGGATAATTTTGTTTTTATCAGCAAGGTATTTACAGAGTACCTACTGGGTGCCGGACACAGTGGATCCATGGCGAAGCCCACATGAGCCACTGTACTTGGAGATTCTGAGTCTTTTCTAAATATTCTAAGATCACTGATATCAGTCAGGCATGTTTATCATTATTCAAATGATCCTGAGAAGCCAAACTAACTGTTATTGAACCCCTTAACAAACAGACAATGACCAAGATTATAAAGTAAGGCATATTCTTCGGTGACATTTCATTTATTTTTATGAACCATCACATTTATTCCACCTAGCACCGTTTGGAGTACCAGCATACTTACCCAATCCCAGTTTCTACAACATGTTGGAACATAATTTGTTATCAAATATTGCCTTTGTAAAAGTAATGATAACAAAGGTAGGTATTGATTATGTTGCTGTGTGTGCCTTTCCCTCTGCTAGGGCCTTAAAAGAAGTAAACGGAAGTGGTTCTTTATAACTTAAGATCTTGATGCATTCACAGATAACTCTAAACAGTTAATTGGCTCAGGGTAACTTTATATGAAATTTCATAGGATGAAGGATTTGAGTCAAGGATTGTACTTACTGCATACTCATTTTGACAAGTTATGTTAGTGGAACTGAGGAACTGACAAATATGACTTTGAAGATTTTCATAGTCATTAAAATTTATAATGGTCTCAACTGTTTAGTAAAAATTTTAAACATGCATCCTCTGTGTCATGCACATTTATTTATTAATATAACATTGTAGTAACCTATAATTACTTCCTAAAACATACACCAAAAAGTAAAGTAAAAATAGGAATGTTAACATTAAGTAGAAGTTCTAATTTTTTTTTTTTTTTTTATCACAGTGGTATCTTGTTCACCTGCTGGGATATGCTAACTCAGGAGATTATTGTTTTAAAATGCAGCTTTTCATATACACAAACCCATCTTATCATTAAAGGCCATCTTCTCTAGATGAAAGACTTAATTATAACATGATCATAATGGCTATTAGACTTCACTTTTATCCGGTTTTCTTTCACATTATAGAAATAAACCTAACTCAAAGTGTACTTCTCTTTGTTTTGTGCCATCCAGGATGAGGATGGGACAGAAGAAGACAACAGCCGTGTTGAACCCGTTGGACATGCTGACACTGGTTTGGAAAACATACCCAGCTTTTCTCTGGAGTAAGTTACTGATGGTTTTAATTAAACTTGTAATATACATATGGCATCACTGCTACCAGCAAGTATTCCAAAAGCGTGTGGCGTGTGGAATGTTCGTGCTGAGTTAAAAACAATGCCTTGCATTGGTTTTTTTGTCCAGAGAGCATCTTTCATCTATTGAGTTAATTATCTAATGTAAAAAGAATAGCATGGAAATTCACATGTACCCGTTCTGAGTTTTGTGCCTTGGCAAATACTATTAAATTATAATATAAAATAGTATTTGATTGAAAATGTTTGTCATGTTAACAGCACTGTAACTGTTTTCAGATTGCTTTCTGTCAGTATTTTGATCATTCGTTTGTTCTTCAGCTTTGCTAAAAAAAAAAATTGTGGACATACTTTACTTGACAAACTAGTTGGATCATGTAAGCACTAGCCATTTTAGTATATATATTTTGATTTGAGAAAATAGAACCTCTCAAAATATTTCATGAAAAATTAGAGGTCATTGGTTAGGAACCTTGAATGTGATTTTAAGTATAAAAGGACAAAGTAAAACTTCCCTATGTTATCACAACTGTACAATTATCTTAAAATTGGCATGTTTAAATGGAAAAGGTTTTTAGAACTTCTCTTGGTAGCTTAGAACAGAGAGGGTAGTCATTCTGAACTTTTTCTTTGATTTTGGGCAAAAGTTAGAGGATCAAGATTAACATTTGAACTCTTAATTGTCTTCTTTTAGTTTTCTCAGGAAGGCTGTAAAAACTTCCTCAGTGAGATTAGGCTCTAGAATCAGATTATGTTTGGATATATAAATATATTTAAATACTTACTATGTAATAGCTCCTTTTAGAAAGCATGTAGAATAAAAAAATTATTAAAGTAACCATACTATTCTTAGTTGACAAACCAATCATTAAATAGATGTTTAAGTAGTATTAAATATATCTAAAGTAGAATTATAAAATAATATGAAAATATAAAAAAATTTAAATTCCATTTAAATAATGTTACCTTAGTATGGTGAAATTTTTTATTTTGTCCTAATTTGTATATGTCATTAAATCTATGCACACTTTCAGTTTTTTTTTTTTTTATTTGTTTAATCTCTCTGTCTCTTTAATTTTCTTCAGATCAGGACATTCATAGTATATAGGATAACCCCAGGTTTTTATTTAGGAAATACAGTTGAAGAATTGGCATTTTACATTATATAAAAATTATTCTGTGACCTTTGTTAAGTTTATTAGTATTTATTTATGGTTGCCCAGGTTGCTTAAACTAGATATTTAATTAAAATGCTGTTTCCAAATATTGATTGTTAGATAAGTATTGCTTAGTTTTCTGTGCAACACACAGACATCTATAAAGAGTGAAATCTCATTTAAATGGTTTAGAAAATTTACATTCTTTAAAGTACATCAATTTTCATTAAACTTGGGCTTATTGTATTAATAATAAAGTACTTTAGTCATGTAATAGAAGTAATCTCATGTTACTTCATATATGTAACTTCATGACTTTAAAGTTCAATTACAAACACTTTTTGAACATAATTTGGTTTTTAGTGGATATCTGTTCCCTTTGAGAAAGCAATTTCATAGCCTGCACTTGTAGCAATTTAAGAAATGATGACTTTGGATTGTAGTCGAATGTGGGGAGTAAGGACAGTTGGGTCACATCTGCACTGCCCCCTACAGGAGCAAAACTTTGACCTTATTGGGTTATGGATGAGACATATATAGACGAGCACTTTGTAAATTATAAAGTGCTTTGTAGTTGAATCACCTTTATTCAGTTGATCTTCATTGTTCTTGAAGAATATATTGGGATGGAAATTTTTCAGTGGAAGTCTAGAGATTAGACTTGCAAAATGTGTGCTTGTGTGACACAGAAGAGTGTGGTCCAAGAGAAATGGTTCTATGTCATTTTTAATGTAGTTATCTCTGACGATTGCTCTCCCTCCATGCCATCAGACTAGTGTTCAGGTATGTAGTGTTTAATGTTGCCTTCATCACCATGCTTATATTTCAGAGTGTGTACGTACACGAGTGTGTGCTGGTGGGATTTTTGTTTTGTTCACTTTTGGTGTCTGTTGTGTGTCTGTGTTGTTTTTTTGTTGTTGTTGTCGTTTTGTTCTGTTTCAATTTGGTTTGTTTACAGTCCATGTTCATGCTCCCTCATTCATCATTGTCTCACAGTGATATGGTAAAGCTCGTACACGTCCCCAACGATGGAGGGCCTCTGGGAATCCATGTAGTGCCTTTCAGTGCTCGAGGCGGCAGGTAACGTATCTTGGAGGTTTTTAATTGAATCATAATGTGGAGTGTTTTATCTTCATTTATGCTTGGATGTAGAGTGGTGTTGATTTAGCATATGCTTAATGGAAATGTTTTCATTTGGGGCAACTGCCACTTCATACGTATACATCACGATCACAGAAAGCACTTAGGCTGATGAACAAATCGAGCATTTAAATTATCCTAATAATTTTATTGTTCATCACATCTGTGCAGACATTTTACTTTGCTGTAAATTGATGATGGACTTTAGAGTCAGAATTCTGGATGAATTTGCCAAGTCAAGGGAGAGCTTAAAGCAATTTTCTCAAAAAATTTATCCACTAAAAATTATCTGGATAACATAGGTAATGACTCATTTTAAATTCATTTTTATGATTAGTTTTTTAATTTTATAAGATTTTTATGTTTATGTTTGACATTTTTTAAAAGTTAGACAAGTTATGATTTATTTCCTATCATGTGGCTTGTGGCTCCTTCCCTTTAATCTCTGCACATTGAAACGTCAAAATTTTGTACTGTTTGTTAATATGACTTCATTACTTGATAGGCCACATATCCTTAAGAACTTAAAATGCTATATGAGTTTCTTTTATTCTGCTGCTTTTTTTCTGTGAAATAATTATTATGTTTTTAAAAAATGTATTCAAATACACATTATGAATTGATTTTTCAACTAATGGTATGGGCCTCTGTCACAGACAACAAGTGAAGTGCATCGCATCCTTCCCAAAACTATTAACCCAAGCAGGTTTACCTTGTTGAAGTTTAATCACAGCCTCATATATTTGCCTATCTAATGATTGTCCTGTGAAATACATTTACGAACTATTGGTTTCCTGTTTTGAACTTCTTTCTTTTATCGTTATCATCTGTCCGTCTATCTATCTATCATCTATCTAATCTATCTAATCTAATCTCTCTCCCTCCCTTCCTCTCGCTCTCTCCTTTCTTTACCCTGGGAGAAGGGGAAGCTGAAAAGTTGCCTTAGACCAGTGACTGAGAACTTAGAACATGGGTTAAATTCTGGCCAAGGAATTATAAGCATATCATGAGTTGTAAAAGACACGCAATATCAGTTACCAAGCATGCAGTTAAATCATTATTTTTTTTTAACTGGTTGTTTGAACAATCATGCCACCCTCCTGGTGTATCTTCCTAACTGTGATGAGTCCAGACTTCATCTCTTTGGTGGAGTACATGCTTTATGGAATGTCTGGATGCTGAAGCTGATTTACCTAGAACTCTTACTTAGGCTTGAATGTTAGTGTTAACAAAATATGAAATTCACCTTGAATTTGGGGTACTGTTAGATTCACAGAGTTGTAACTACTTTCACTTTTTTCCTCCTTCTTCTTTTTTAAATTTTAAACTCTGGAGAAACATTGAAATTTCTTTGAATAACTTTTAGTTAAACAAGCTTAGTTGTTTTCAGAATGGCTCTTTCCTTTATTTCCTTTAAAAATATAATTTAAAATAACTTCAAAAGTTATATCTTTTTCTATTTATTTCATAAGAAAAAATAAAAAAATGCATAGATTATAGCTTCTTAATATTAATGTGTCTTTAACTGCCTGTGAAACACAATCCATCACAAATGAGATTCAATTGTGTATGTCCCAGCTTTGAACCAGTATTTCAATGACAAACATGTTTTTGTCATTTATTACTCACTTCTTACTTCAGTGTGAAAGGATATTAGGACAAAATAAATTAATGACAAGCCTAATGTAAAAGGAGAATAATATAGAAAAATAAACCTACTGTAGATTAATTCAATAGAAAGCATTTCACAAAATCTACCAGTTACTGGTTAGCATGGTGTGTTTAGTTTCAATATACAGAACATATTTAAGATAGACAATATCCCTTTGCAGAACTAGAAGTTATTTTCCGGCTGAGTCATTTTTAATCCCTTTTGATTGGGTACTTAATGAAGAAAATCTCCTGAAGCCTTTCTATATAAGGGACAAAGAGATTAAGATTCCTTATAAACTCTTTATAGGCATCACCAGTTTTCATAGTGGAAAGCGGAACTATTTTGTTTTGTTTTTTTCCAGCACCTGTGTTGCATCTTTAAGCTTCTTCATGGACTTGATAGTAAAGGTACTTCAGAGTCAGGTTGACAGTGGGAGAGAAAAAGTTGGCAGGCTGCTCAGAATCATAGATACCAATGTTCAAGAGTGAGAAACACCCATCTCCCTTCTTCTTAGAAATGCTTCCAAGTGGATTCTTCGCATTGAGTTAGATATCTTCCCGAACATTTGCCATGTGATCAGTTCTGTGCCAGGTGCTAGGAAACAAAAGTGAACAGGACACAGTCTTTCTCCAGAGTTTTGCAGTCAAGGTGGAGTGATAGCCAAGAAAGCAAACAATTATATTATGTGATAAATGTTAACATATAAGAGCTACTCTGTGAGCTGATAGAGGAAGTGCTATCTGAATTAGGTAACTAAAGCTGGTAACTATCATCACATTTTAAATGTGATGATAGCTTATAAGGGGAACCACATCAGCTCCATGGTGGTGGCAAGAGCAAATTAAGCAATTCAGTGTAGCAGAAAGGAAGAAATTAAGTAGAACTCCTGACAAAATTGAATATGTATTTAGTGGGAATACGAAAATATACCTTCATGAGATATAAGTTGAAGTTTCCAAAAATAACTTCTCTTGTACAAAATTCCAGTCATTCTTGGGCCTTCCCAATTTTGGAGATATAAATAATTGAATAACACTTACCGAATACTTACAGGCATACAGCAGGTCCTCGGATAACCTCGTTTTGTTCAATGCTGTTTTTGTTATAATGTCAATGAGATGCAGTAGGAACTAAACTTGTTTATATCAATTGGCCTATGGTAAAATTGATTTCATTGTATGTCATTTCATTGCAGTTCTAAGAATTTATTGATGATGTTAAGTGAGGACTTACTGTTCCTTGTTTTATTGCACTTTGCTTTAGTGAGTTTTGCCGATACTATTTTTTACAAATTGAAGATAAAACTCTCCCCTGGCAAAAAGATTATGACTTGTTGAAGGCTCAGATGAATGTTAGCATTTTTTAGCAATAAAGTGTATTTAATTAAGGTATGCACATTGATTTTTAAGACAATGCTATCGCACACTCAATAGACTACACAGTACAGTATAAACATAACTTTTGTGTGTACTGGGAAAGCAAAAAATTTTAGTGGCTTACTCTGTATTGTGATATTCTCTTCATTACAGTGGTCTAGAACTGAACCTGCACTATCTTGGAGCTGTAGCTATAATTTTATAAAAGTGACACATGTATATTAATGTTACTTTCTTATTTAGCTTTCAAAGTCTCAAAGTCTAAGGAACAATGCAGAATTGGGATTACATATCGAAAACTGAAGCAACACAATGCAGAACATCTTGAATGTCAAATATAATTCAGGAAAGTAAGAAAAATGTGAAGTCAGTGTTAGAAAAAATTTTAAAGCTACTTAGCTATAATTATGGCCTGAGGTATAATGAAGTTTATTAAAATAAAGATCTTGCTGGACCTACATAAAGAGGCTGCTTTCTAGACTAGGTTGGATGTTGTTCCTTGAATGGGATGTCAGTGACAATTGGCATGTGGCTGCTCATTCCCTAACCACTGTCTCAAATCCCTAGAAATGGAAAAAAATAGAAACACAGAAAAGACAGCATTATATTCCCCCCGATGCTGTTTCTTTTTAGTCATCATCTTGTATGTTATTTAAAAATAACGAACCGTTTTCCATCTAAAACTCCTTATTCACAGTTTTATTACCTTGAAATCAGTTTTCACTTCACACATATAATTTCTTTTCCTCCTGATTTAAATGTCAAACATAACTTCCTTATTTAAATCACAGATGTTACTACTTTCAGTAAGTAAATAATTGTCATTTCCTATGGCAGAAAAACCATGTTTTTTATATTTTTTTATATTTCTATAATTTGGCTCATAGGTATTGCTCAGTAAAGGAATGAATGAACCTGTGACTATCCATATTAGCTATGGCATTATTATATTAGAAATAAAAGAAGGTCATATCCTGGCTTTATAGCTGTTAATGCGTTTTCCTGAGGCTTTCTAATCACATAGGAATATGATTTTGATATAATGTTAAGTATTTAAAAAGGAAGATATAAAGTCATATACAGAAATAGCAGTTAGGCTTATGAAATTATAAGATTTTATGTTTAGTTTTAAGAGAATTAAAGTCAAATTGAGAAATATGTATATGAAAAGAGCCATGCTGTATGTCAGAACTCTATGCATCTGTGCCACAGAGATTTAGAGGAAGTAGGACTATTGAATATTGGATACTATACAAACCCTTAGTGAAGCAATGGAACTTGATCTCTTCTTGGAAGGAAATACAGGAATTATGCTAGTGACATTCTGGAAGGGTATTCTTTCCAGGAAGAGGATATATGAAAGGAAGATGCTACATAAAAATGAACATGACTGGTTAGAAGTAATGAGTCATTGATTTGAAGCAGAATGTGTTATGTGTTGGAAGATGGCACTGGAGATTGTTAGAAATCACTTTATGAATGGCCATGAGACTGCATTCAGTACATAATGGAGAAATTACTGAAGTTCTTCTTGAAATATGGCTGCATTACTTTTTAAGTCACTATTATTCTTCTGCTTGGACTCCACAGTCTAACTTATAGTAGATATTCTAAACCTTTTCCCTATGGAAATAAGTATGGCTAAAGCCTGTCATTCTTAATAAAGTGCAGTCATCCTCACGAGGTCTTTTCTGTAGTGACGTTTACCATTTATATACGCTTTGCTTCTACTTAAACCTGCAGCCCTTGGAATTTTCTTTCACAGTGAATTTTCTTTCACAGTAAATTTTCTCATGCACAGAGTTGTTATATGTTTGGGTTTATTTTATTAAGCACATTTAAAAAAGATCTAGACTCTACCAGGCACCATTCTTGGTCTAGGCGTACTCTGTATAAAGGATTGGCAAGCTCTCTGTAAAGGGTCAGATAGCCATTATTTTTGCCAGTGTGGGCCACTGAGTTTCTATTGCAAGTATTAAATTCTGTTATTGTAGCACAAAAGCAACTTTAGACATTATAACCAAATGAATGTGGCTGTGTTCCAATAAAGCTTTATTTACAAAAACTTTGGCAGGCTGAATTTTGGCTCATGAGCTGTAATTTGCTTTAGAGAACCAAACAAATAAAAATGCTTGCCATCATGGAGTTTACAGTCTAGAATTTTCATATCTGAAATTTCTTTTCTTATGTTTTCTATTCATATTATTTGGTGGTGGGGCCAAGAGTCCAAAATTTTATTTCCACTTACTAGATGATAAGAAAGCCTCTTTATTGTAACTGTATATTATTGTCCATCAATACATACCCCAAACTCCAAGAAATTCCCAGGAGGAAAGGAAATAGAAAAAAACAACTTTATTTAACATCCTCTGATTAGTAATATGTACTCACACAACTCTTCTTCCTATATCTGATTGCCAGTCATGCGACTTAAAGAAAAATCTAAAGTCTTTTAATAAGAAAATAGCCCTTGGTAAGAGAGACGTGTGTGTTTGTGTGTTTCTAGCTTTCCACTACTTACCGGCTTTTGCTGGTGAAATGTTTTACTTGTTAATGTTAATTACTTCTCAACTTACTTTTTACAAGTGTACATTATTTGATTTGTCTGATTAATTTAGATTTTTATCCCAAATGATTTTTTTAAACCATTTATCTCATTTTAATATTTTGAGTATTAGGTGAAAGGTCAACACCAAGCTTTTTAAATTTCTGTGTTAAATTGATTTTTCATGACTTTTCTCCCTTGACTTACTTTCTTACATTACTGCCCATAAATTCTACCATCTAAGCTGAAAAAATATCTCATACCTTAAAGAATATTTTAGAAAGTTCAAGGTTTGATTTAAAATAGAAGAGACCCTATTGGAAAATATATTTTCCTGTGGTCAAATTAATATAGAAAATGATTGAAATATAAATGTTTGTTTTTTGCATCATTGATACACATATTGAATAATTTTCCTCTCAAATAAAAACTAAAGTTTTTATAAAGGTTTTAACTATTCTTCCTACAAAAGTAGTTAATAAATATCCTTGGAAGGTCTCGAGAAATCCATCCTCATCTACTTAATTATTTACTCAAAATTTGAGCCTGGTTCCTCCTAAGAATAGCACGATTATAATTATTTAGTTATAACTCTTAGCTCACTTAACCTATATTTTATTACTTTTTAGTCTCTATATAACACATAAAAACCAAAATGTTCACTTTCTTTTCAGAATTTCTGGTTAGAAATGTATTACTTAGCCAGTGGCTAACTTGACCAGATGCTGTCCTCATGGTCCTGTCAAAGGGCTGTGAGGGACAGTCCAAGTTTTGAGGCCAGAGGTTCCTTTAGACAGAACCTGGCTCTGTCTTTTTAGTAAGTGTGGCCTGGGCAAGTTAGCTTCACTTATCCTCAGTCTTCACATCTGAGGGATGAGACACTCCTACAGTTTCGTATAGTTTAAAGAAGAAAATACATATAATTGTAAAATATATTTAGTGTGGTACTTGGTGGTAGCTGATAAGAATGATATTTTATCTTTCTGTTGTCTTCCTGTATGTGCCTTAAAAGCCCCACCGAATTGCTTGGTGGTCTGGTTGTCTAGGCAGGTGCTAATTAGTGTATATAATAGAAAATAATATTTTTTTCTCTTCTATCATGAATCTGAAATGAGATTTTACTGTTATACCATAAATTTGAGAATCCCAGTACACACTTGTTTAGTTAGTTGGACACATATGTTAATGAAGAATGTAGCCAATTTGAATTTCATGGTATAGCTCAGCTGTTAAGAAAAGCTTTATTTGAGGTTTGTATATTTCAGTTTACTATAGAGTTTTAAAGTTGAATATTACTTTTAAAAGAAAAAGTATGCTCTTGAACTGAGCATTCAATTTTAATTTAATTACTTTAGAAAAAAACAATTTAACTTTATTTACTGAATCTGTTGCCTTTTATCAGAAAGTTTCAATTGTACGTTCTCAGCTGCAGACTTGTTAGTTCCAATTAAGAACCATAGTAAGTGAATTTGTTTTCCAAAGTCATCTTTTACATTTAGATAAATCTTGCTCTTTTAAATGTAGCAATATGATGCCTGTCATTTCTCCTCTAATTGGAAAGAATTGTCTACTTTTATTTAACTTTATTTTTGGTCTACTTCATCTCATCCATTAGAGATTTTTAAAAAATCAGGATCTTACTTTAACTTGGAATTCCTTTAAATTTTTTTCTGTTTGTGTCCACCAAGATGGTGGCTGTGGTTCTCGAGGATCAAATGTAGGTTACTGCCGGCCCCTCAGGTTCAGTAATCAGTGAGTTGAAAGGGTCCGGTTGATGGGAGCCGTTCTCCCCGTTCCTACTCTGACTTTAGTACACTTGCGGTGTTTATACTATGTCAGCTTTTATTAAGATGAATTATGATCATTTCCATACAGCTGGGTGGCAGTTGTGGGAATTTGCATTACCAAAGCAAAATTCAGACTTGCTCAGCCAATTTAGATGTCAATAAAACATTCGTTACTTATTTTCAGTTTTATCATTGGTTTTAATTTTTACTTGGAATTGAACATATTAACATGTGTGACTGAGTTTGTTTTAATTAAGTGTATAATTAGGCTAATGAACCTTGTAAAAATGTAGTGGTGTAATCCTTAATATAATATAAGCAGTTAAATTTCTAATTATGCATCCAAAATCGCGTATGAAGATACAGTATTTCGATGACTTACTTTCTGGACTATAGACTCCTTTTCCTATTTTGGTATGTATGTATGTATCTATCTATCTATTTGTAAGAAACATTATTCAAAAGCCATGAGGAAGAGCTTAAAAGAATATGTGTATTTGCATTTTTTTTTTTTTTTAGGAAAATTATTCAGAATTGAGATTTGTACATAAGTGGATATACTGTTTTCTCCCCAATTTTGTAAAAGTTATAGGAAACTGGAAGAGGAGTATGTTTGGGGATGTTTCAGATTTATGAGAAGAAAAAATCCATTTGCTCAAAAAGCATATGTGTCACATAGAGTTTTCATTAGATTCACACAGGCGGTCAAGGAGATTATGTTTAGCACACCCCGAAACCCTACAGATGCATCGTCACGGAGCTGCTGTGCCACGTTAATCAGTGCTCCAAGCCTCTTCTCCTAGGTCTGTCAGCACAGTGTTTCTGGGTGGCTGGTTGTGCCCCTGGACTGCTCCCCCAAGCAGAATTCACTCAACTTAACTCTTCTTTTCCTTTTCCCCCATCTTTTATTTTTCGCAAAGTGGTTTCTTCTTCTGATGGAAAATGGTTGCCCCTGAAAAGGAATTCGGGTACTCATTGCCAAGAAGAACAACTATTCTCTGTTCCAGCACATTGATGTGCCAAAATGTTCTGAAGTTCTTTACCTTTGGTTATTTTCTCTACTAAAAGTGTTACAGGAACCACAATACTATATATAGTTAATTCTTTAAAGAACAGATTCTAGTTGCTGGTTGAATTGGCACAATATATACCTAAATTTTTTTAATTACACTATTTGAGATGCTTTTTAATTGAAAGAGGGAGATATGGAAATATATTTGCTTACACACACATTTTTTAGGAAGACGAAAGATCTCTTATTACTTTCCTTTGATTTTCCTTCAGAGGGTACTTTTCATTCTCAGTCTGGTTGTTATGCTGTCAGTTCAATTTTCTTGTGAAGTTTTTTGATAGTTCATTCCCATTCCTTTTGTAATCATTTTCACCTAGTGAAGCAAATGAGATAATTTTGCAGATTGTACCACTTTACTTTTAAATTAATCCATTCTTTTTGAGAGAATGATTCTAATAGTGTGGTCAAGTACTTAGAAATCAGCAGGCTACTAACTTCTCCTTAATTCAGTCTGTTCCTTTGATTCCCTGATCACTTGCTGTGTCACTCAAGAGTGAAATTCTTCCCCTTCTGTTCCTCCCTCCTCCCGCCACCCATCAGTTCTCTTGTCTCTAGTGCTGAGAAGCAGGATTCTGAGATTTTTTCTACTATTTTAACAATGCTGAGTTCTAAAGCCTTATCTAATAAACCTCTGTATGTTTTCTGTAGAGTGTGCTAGTTTACTTAACGATTTGTAACATTTTTACTATATGTTAGGATTACTGATGCATTTGGCCCTACACGAGGGCTTATTCAGAAAGACAAGCCATTCAATAAATGAAGCACGTCATGCTTTCTCACTTTGGATTATCATTCTAGACTGATTCCTAGAATAAAAAGTAAATTTAAAAAGAAAAATGATTATCTAGATGAATATAAATCCATAGACTTATTCATCTGAAAAATATTGATGCCACTTGTAGAATTAAATGACAGATGTCCAAGTTATATTATTTTAAACTGTCATAAATACTGAAAGGATCTATCAGGGATAAATTTGTAAATTTAAATTATCAGTATAAGTTAACTGCTAATTTCTATTAAACATACTCTATATAGTTCTCTAAAAATATTCTGTGGGCTATTTTAGAATACACAAAATACTTCAGAATATGTAAAAATATAATTATTACTCCCTTTAGGGTACAGAAATGTCGTAAATATGTTGAGTAATCACTCATAATTTCATTGATTAAAAACTAAGGAACTGAGTGACTTTTGATAGGATGTACTTTTATTGCAGGTACTGAATGCTTGCACTTTTAAAAAGTGCCCTCACCCAGTAGAAGCACCACGTGTGTGGTTATGTTATGACTGCCTGTGGATGGCTGAGTCATCTTTTCCTTTAAGCTGTTCTTTTACATGGATGCTTTGATAGTAAAGTGGCCCAATGTCTTTTACTTGTTCCAGTATTATCAATAACTGCGATTTAATTTGACTTCTCAAATTATTTTGTCCCATTCAACAGTCATAAATATATCTTAATAATTTAATTTCTCTTCTAGAATACTTTGTTCAATCGCACATAGAAACGAACTTAAACAGTGGGGAAGCATAGGGAGATAGATTGTGGTCATAATGACATTTTAACAATAATTTAATTATTGGTGTGGCATATTATGGATTCTCTTCCTTCCAAATATAAACTAAGACAGTTAAGTTGCTCATACAGCTACCTCAGTATACTTTATTCTTACCTTTGAGCTCAAAGAGTGTTTATATTTATTTAGTTCAAATATATGGTGGTAAGTAACTAAAAATTACATAGTATTGTTTTCTTCAGTCACTAAGATTTTTCGACTCTTACACTAGTAGATGCTAATCCTCAAATGGTAAAATTACAAAAGGCAATTTAAATATTATCTCCTCTTATTATTCTTGCAAGCTGCTAGACTTGACCCCAGTAAAACGCAATGTCTCTCTGCTATATTTAATAATAAAAATTAGAATGAAGTTAAACGATGACTCTATAAATATTCATGAAAGAAACAAGATTAAACTGCAGAATAACAAGTGAAAAAGGACCTTTGCCTCAATTCAATTTATTTCAGTTCAATCATATATTTGGCATAGATGACACCTTTATGAAAAAAAGGATCTGAATCTAAATTGCATTTCACTTGTATTCTATTTTGCAAAAAGCTTATTTGAAATATGAGACTTGTTTGCCTCAGCTAAACTCAATCATCCATTCATTCAGTTGTCATTTATCAAGACCTTACTACTAGCTAAGTGCTTGAGCATGTATTGCTGAATCCCATCTTCTCTATCTTCCAGGAGCTTACAATACAATGGTAGAGATAAGGTGTGTCTGTCAGTAATAGTAACAGGAGAGTTAGGTAAATGGCCACAGAACAGATAACAATTACTGTCAAAGAAGAAACTATTTGGGTGTCTGTTTACTGGAAAGCATATATATGGTACTGCAAATTGTATGCTATTGGAAAATATAAATAGGCCATTAGAAATTATTGTATCTTCAACTTTATTCAAGATTCTAAATTATACTATCTATATAGATTTTTTTTTTCCTGAAAATATTAGGATTATGAAAGAAAATGCAAACTATGGACAGGTCAAAAATAAGTTTATAAAAGTTTTAACATTATGATATAGAACTTATGTCAACCATTAACTAAATCACAGCACTAGAACTAGGTAAAGATTCCTATTCCTTATACTATGATCATATAGAGTGTTTGCTATTTGTCCCGGGGGGTGTAGAGTATCCTTCCTGTCAGTCGAATAGTGTTCTAGACCAAGTACACAAGTAATTTTTACTTTTTCTCCTCCCTGTTGATCTCTAAAAGTTCATTCAGGCTTTTCTTTCAACCTGAATTTGAGTACATTGAAGAGATGGATGGTGACTGGCATTATTTGAACCTGTCACTGATTTTCTCCTATTTTTCTTCAAATGGGAATAATGGCAACAAGTTACTTACTTTGGGGAGATCTAACAAGTTTTGAAATTTAGAATATTTGTCACTATCAAATTCACATGCCAAGAATGGACACTTCCATTTTCGAAGTCTTTCCTATTTTGCTTCTCAAATGTACAATGCACTGAAGTAGCCTTTCCTCCTTACCTTGACTTTCATGAAAAGATGGGGCTTGCCAATAGCAGTGTACCAGCTGGCTGAAAACAAAACTGCCAGAGCTATTCATAAATACTCATCCATGCTCATCCATGCTCCGCACTGTGATATCCACTGAACCGCCAGGCGAGCTCTGTTTGAAGCAGTTTTAAGCATAGAGAGAAGTATACGGTTTGTTTCAGAAACAGAATACTGACAAGCCAGAAACAATTTCTTCTATTTTTTGAAAGGATCCATTTCTACACATCATTTTTAACTGTTTTGATTTTTATGTGGTGTTATTTTAAAATGTATAAATAGCAACTTAATGTACCCCTTTATTAGGAAGTCTTTGTAAATGTAATACCAGTGTTAAAGCAGTAGGGCATTGCGTGTGGTGGAAATATTACATGTGTAATGATTTGCATTCTTAATGTTCCAGAACCCTGGGGTTATTAGTAAAACGATTGGAGAAAGGTGGTAAAGCTGAACAAGAAAACCTTTTTCATGAGAATGATTGCATTGTCAGGATTAATGATGGCGACCTTCGAAACAGAAGATTTGAACAGTAAGTGTGTGCTGGTTGCACTGCTGTGCTTCCATGCTTTCGGCTCGATAGAGTGCAGTCAGTTGAAATGCTTCCCACAACACGTCTGTGATCTCTATCTTTATACTGGAGAGGAGTGTTTTCTGCCATTATTTAGCCTTTAAATATTTAATCAAACTCCATGTAATTACTACCATTAGACTATATTTCAAATTGACCTCTGACTGGTAGAGCATGTCTTAAAATTTTATGGGCCCAGTTTAGGCTTTACGATTTTGCTACTTCCTCACCTTTTGGAAATTTCACCAGGGTGCTGGTTTGTGTTATACTTTAACTCACATTTCCAACTTTGTTGCACATGATATCTCTCAGTACAAATCACGCAAAGCTCCTTTGAACCACAATGCTGTGGTCTGCTCACGTTTTCTTTACCTTGATTCAGGTCCTTACTCAATTAAAAAGCTAAAAGTTGTTCGGATCTTATAAAATAAAGCAAGAGTGAGCAGAAATCATAAGGACTAGGAAACCAGCATGAGGCGGAACTTCTCAGGCTGGTCGTGGACTAGCAGTGGGCCAACAACCCATCACATTTTCAGTCGTCAAGGGCACATGGGTGTTCTTGGGATTTTTGCACAGACAGACGAATTAATTTTGCTGGTAAATGATGAGTAGGTGCTTTCTGTTGTTTTCTAAGTATATTTATAAGTATATTTATTTCTTCGAAAACTCAGATGGTCCACTTGTAAGGAAATATTTTATAATTTTTAAAAGTGGTATTGGATAATGTTGTAGTGAACAAGTTGTATTTAATTTCTATTAGTATTGAAACTAATACCTGTGTTGTGCTTAAAACTATTTAATGGTTTACAGTTGAGAGCATGGTATTTCACCTATAGTTGTGAAAATTTTGTCATTTATATGTAGAGAGTGAGAAATTTATATTTGGAGAAACAGCTATGCTCTTATATAGAGCTTGCAAAGTTGATTGGTAAATGGGATATGAGAATTTTGTTTTTCATTTTCAACAAAGTCTGTCAGTTCCCGTTGCTTAATTAGTATACTTAATTAAGCTCATAATATCTCATAGTCTGCCAGTCTTAATTTGCTAATTTTCCATTCTTTCTCAAACCCAGAGCACAACATATGTTTCGCCAAGCCATGCGTACACCCATCATTTGGTTCCATGTGGTTCCTGCAGCAAATAAAGAGCAGTATGAACAACTCTCCCAAAGTGAGAAGAACAATTACTATTCAAGCCGCTTTAGCCCTGACAGCCAGTATATTGATAACAGGAGCGTGAACAGTGCAGGGCTCCAGGCACTGCAGAGAGTGCCCAGACTGCCCCACCCGGCCGAGCAGATCGATGCTCACCCACGACTACCTCAGAGCACACAGCCCACCGGAAAACCGCCGTCAGCACCAGCCCCACAAAATTCATTTAGTACAAATGTAAGCAGTGGTTATAATACCAAAAAAATAGGCAAGAGGCTTAATATCCAGCTTAAGAAAGGTATGACCTATCTTGTTCTTATTTGATGCAATTTATTTTAATAGTCAACCAACTAACCCAAAGCACCCTACATTTCATCTCACTGTGTGAAATAAATGATGTAATGACGTATTTTTTTAAAAGTACTTAAAATGTATTTTTTATGCTTTTAAGATTCATTTTGCTATATAAAAATTAAAATATTCAGAGAATAAGGCTTTAAAAAATAAGTTCATATGATGAAGATAGCAGTTACTACTATAGTAAAATGTTTAACAACAAAGGAAAATGGTTTCAGGATGTTACATTCAAATCCAAAACAGTAGTGAGGATTTGACTGTTTTGATAGCCCTACTTCATGTTCAGATACAGCCCTCAAAGAGGGCTTTAGACATCATCCATTTCAACCTATCATTTTGGTGATGGGAAGTGATTGATTCCTTTGATACTGTCTGTGGCTAGCGGTGGAATGTGGAGCAGCTAGGCCATTGTTCCAGAATATTCCATGGTTTCTCTTTCTTAAGGTGACAAGAGTGATTATAACGGGCCTTGCTAATTCTTTATTACACACACTTTGTATCAACTTATTTTCTTACGTATCTCTTCTTTCATACCATGGATCCTTGTGTACAGGAAACATAGTCTTTCATTTTGGCCTCCCCCAGGACTCAGAGCAGGTACTCTACTTGACTTTCTGATTTCTGGCTGCTGTCTTCTCCAGGCACTGAGATACATTTTGCTATTAATCATCTATTTTAGCTGATCATTTTGATATATTTATAAATCGTGTCTTTCAAAATGGTGTTATGATAAGAATATTTTTCTTTAAGAGCTCAACCAGTTCCTATAGTTAGATGGAAATGAATCCAAGAAGACGTTGAGAGATTTCCTCAAGTCACATGGCTGCCGTTGGCAGCAACTTCTTACTAGAAAGAACATTTTCCATATCCTGACATTTAGACCATTTTCTTCTCATTTAAGTTTACAAGCTTGTAAAAGCTTGTAAACTCTGAGATTCCTATTTCATTTCTGAATCATATTCTTTCATTGAACTTTATGTGAACCACAAATTTATTTTTGGTTTTTTGCTTTTAAGCTCCAAATACTTGGTTGATATGATCAGGAATTGACAACTTTTCTCTGCTTTTGAAACCCATTACAAATACGGAGTCATATCAGCATAAATCCCTTTTAGCTCTGTTAATTCCTAAATGACAGAAATATCAGATCTCTTTTCTTCCTTTTTCTCTACTCAGACCCTAGTTTTCAACAAAAACATATCAAGAATCACAAATAGAGTGTATAAAGTATGGGCTCTCTCAACAAAGGAAAAATATTTTACTTGGCCATTGCTATAAAGATATTAGTTCTCAAATATCTTTGCCCTTTTGTATGATACAGGCATATTTATTTAGTTTATTACAGTTTTGGCACATTTATTATATTTTAGCAACTTGTGATACAACATAAACTTTAAATGAAGTAAAATTTTATTTGCCATTAAAAGAATCATTTGTTGAAAACAAAATAAATTTTATTTTAATAGCATTTTAAAAGCTATGATTACATTTCACATAAGCTAATTGAGTAAGACTGTGCTCAATAAGTGTAAGAATGAGAAACAATGATTTGTTTTAAACATTTTTTCTGATCTTGAGTAATCTCAATGATATAGAGCCTCATAGATCTATCTTGATTTTAATTTATTGACTGTGAGAATGTTTGACAAAAGGCAGAAACTGTCTGTGCTTTCCTGATAATATTTACAAATACTTTGAATAAAAATAATTGTTTACTATATATAAGAGTAAAGAATGCTGATTGTCTTTGATTAGTACTAAATACAGCTATTTTAATAATGATTGAATGAGACTTGAACAAGCTTTCATTGTAGTTAACAGATAATAGTTTTACTAATTATGTTACATTTAATATTTTTAATGAAGTACATCAAAAACATAGTGTATGACAATGTTAAACTTTAAATTGAGTTCAAAGTGAACCGACATGCTTTGACAGAAGCTCCTTATAAACTGAGGTCAAGGCTAAGTACTTAAAAAGAGAAGCCTTCATTATAATAATTCTTAGACATAATTTTGGAGCTATGTCATATAACATCACAAAACACAGTAGCTCCTATGTACTTCTTTCTGTAATTATGATTTCTTAATATTTATTGCCATTTTAGCATTCTCCAATACCCTGCTCTTTTTGCAGAAATTAGCTTCTTAATAAAGTCAGAGAAGAAGGTCAGTAATCTGTTTCAGTCAGTGCAAAATATTTGATTGGCTTTGCTAAATGAAAATTGATATCTATTTATCTTTCTTTTGAAGGTCATTGCCTGAACTTTTAGCTTACAGATTTAGGGGTTATTGCTGATATTTTAATAGTATGAAAGTTCATATAACAGTCTTTGTAGTTCATACAAATTAATATTGCAAAAAGAGAATAATTAAAATTCATTCTTAAGAAATGTTATTGCAAGTCATTAGAGTTTCATGAAAGCACAGACATATGGAAGAGTCCCAGCAGAATAATTAGGAAAATTTTATATAGACAATATGCCATTCAAGTCTTCACACAGAAGACTTAAGAAATGAACAGTCCAGGCACATTAGAGTGATTTTAGACTTTCAGGCAATGAATGTTTTGTTTGAACTTGAGATTATTTATAATAGGTTTTGTTATAGGTATAATTATTGAATGTTTTCTTCATTTCTACTTTGTTTCTTCTTTAACCCACTTTTTAATTCAAGTTTCTTTGCCCATATTCGTTTCCTAAGCTTTATACTCGAGCCTATAATTTTGTACTGAGTGCTGCATTAATGTAGTCTTTTATAGATTTTTTATCTTTACATATCTCTTTATTTATCTCATAATATCAAGCATTTGTCCTAAGACCATTTTATCTGAAATGGAACCTAACATCTTAAGTAACTTTTTAAAAGCTCTAGTTATTAGAAGAGTTATAGAAAATTCCATGATTCATTAGAAATTTTTCATTATCTTCACATATTTTCTTGGTTCATTTTGGCTTATTACATGTTGGTTCTAGTGACCTTTTTTCTGCACTGTATTGAGTGTATGAGAGTGCCTGTCAAGAAAGCTGCCAAAGAATTTAGAATTTAAATTATATAAACTAGCACAATCATTTATAAATGCCTCGTTAATTTCAGTACCTTTAACTATGATGATTCTCAGACTTGGTAGCTGTGATCTGTGATGGGTTCTTCTCTAGGTAATTTGCCTTTTTTTTTTTGGAGAAATATACATAGTCAGATTTAGATGAATTAGAAGAGAACTAGGCAAAAATAATATGGTTCATCCTGTCAGTGAATTGCTGTGACTTATTACATTTTGGGGAGATTCTGTTATCTCTATCTAGAAAAATTTCTCTATTTTTCACCCCCTGAACATTTCTCTTCCCTTGCTCCAAAGCCTACCTGTCAAATCTAGATACCATTATTACACAATAATACTTTCTGTTTGATGTACTGTGGGTTAGAAGTGTTTTTGTTTTTGTCATAGAGAATTGTTTATTTTCATAATCAAAGACATAGGCATTTAAAAACTTTAGCAAGAATATTTGTATATTTGCATATTTGCATGTTACCTTTCATCTGTCTTTGGGTAGTTTCCCATTTAATGAATTTTGATATTTGAACCATTTAAACCTTTAAGAATTGTCTATTTTGAAAATCTATTACAACTTTTAGAGAATTAAAAGAAATGTAGGCCATGTGAAAGTTACAAAATGTCAAATTGATGCAGAGAGTAACAACAAATCTTTTGTGTATGATACACCCATAGAATTCAAGGTAGCTCATTTTATTATTTTTCTCCCTGCTATATATTTAGGTACAGAAGGTTTGGGATTCAGCATCACTTCCAGAGATGTAACAATAGGTGGCTCAGCTCCAATTTATGTGAAAAACATCCTTCCCAGAGGAGCTGCCATCCAGGATGGCCGACTTAAGGCAGGAGATCGACTTATAGAGGTGAGCGACTTCTCTAAGTCAAAAGTTTCATAGTTCTTGGAAAGTTATTCTTTTAAATATTTTTATAAAATATGAAACTAAATCATATATTTTAGCAGCAGTATGAATCTTAAAACAATGTATTTCTGCTTTACTCTATACATTTTTCCATGTTCTCTGATGAGAAATATCTTTTTATTTAGTTTACTCAAATTTTTAGTTTCTCAGACATTTGGTTTATGACATAACATAATTTTGTCATTATGTAAGTGCAGTGTCTGTTATGTTATATTTCTGGATGGCTTTAACTTTTTGTCTGGCAATCTAGAAATGTTACCTACTTTGTAATCAAAACTAAGACAAATGAAGTAAGTAAAAACAATATGTTTTGCTGAGAGGAACAAGGAAATTTTTAAATGTCAGCATGGGAAATGAACTGAGACATAAAAATCAAATGTTAGAAAAGAGAAACAGTTTTTCAAAATTTCTGTACCTCATGAGTTTCAGTTCATTGGTCTTCGACTCTGTCTTTGACATACATAAACGTACAGAATTTCTATTTGTGTGAATGTTGGTGCATATGGAATTGGGAGAAATACTGACAAAACGTATACTTTATTAGCCATTTTTCTTAATGTTTTCTTCAGAAAACAGTCTGTCTTCTTAGCAGATAGTATTTCCTAATTACTAGCTAGTATTCAAATTCTATTGTTAATGTACATTTTTATATTACCTTTTGAACTCTCCAGATTGAGCTCTCGTAAAGATTTCTTGAAAAGTAATGGAGCAAAAGAATAACTTCCGGATTTTTTTCCACATACACATTTTGGGCCAAGATGCCTTAAATCTTACTCCTTTCCTTTTTGTCTTGTTCATGTGACACCATTTTTTAAAGGGCCACAAACGGAAGCTGACTGAAAAGAAAATTTGAGTACAAATTATATTTAAGGTGTTGCTTCTAGAAAGGGTCACTGGTCTTTGGGGTGAAATTGAGCAACTGACCCTTGAGCAGTGTGGAAGTTAGGTGCACTGACACCAATATCCCTTAACCCCTGGTGTCTTGCAGTAAAAAATCCCAGTAGTACTTTTGGCTCCTCCAAAACTTACCTACTAATAATTTACTGTTGATCAGAAGCCTTACTGATAACATAGTCAACAAACATATATTTTGTATGTTATGTGTATTATATACTGTATTCTTACAATAAGGTAAGCTAGACAAAAGAAAATGTCCTTAGGAAAATCGTTAAGGGAGAGAAAATCCATTTTCAGTACTGCACATATTGATTGAAAAAATGTCTGTGTATATAAGTGGGACTGGATGAGTCTCTTGTTTTCCAAGGGTCAACTGTAATATTATTCCAAGTGTGTAGTTGTAGCTTGTTTTACTTGGTAATAGTCTCAGGTGGGACTTGAATCTTTGCCTCGCCCTTTTGTCCCAGACCTCCTTCTCTCCCTGCATCCTCCCTTCCCACCTTTTTTTCTGAAGGTAACCACTTTATTTTTGCGTCTCTGTTTCATCACATAGTTGCTTTACTTTTAACACTTTTAAAGACTTTTAAAGACTTTCATTTTTCTTTTTGAGCAATAAGAAAGGCCTGCAGCCTATATTTTTTCAGAGTCAGCCTTTATTTTCTATAGTTATCAGCTTTCTCTTAAAACTGAAACTACATTTTTACATGTTTTAAATCTGACTGTCTAGTATCTTTAGTTGGAGTTACAATTCCGTGGTACCTTTTCTGAGTACCTAGATATCTGTAAGCATACATTAAAAAAAAAAAATCAAGTTACTTTTTTTTGTTACTTAGAAATTTTTTGCTTCCTTTGACCTCATTATTACTTATTTATTTCTTGCAATCCCTTAATAGTAGTAGAACATTGAGCTATATACAATGGTTTTTAGCAGAGGGGAGATAGGTTCTAAAACATATTCTAACTACAGGAAGATTTTTATATTACAGTGTAAGTAATATACTTAATTGCTTTGGACAAAATGTTATTTTTGTCTAAAGAAAAATAATATGAAATACTTTTAAAAGGAACTTCCATACTCATTTCTGTTAAATATATAGTGCTTTCTGATAACGTTATTTTACTTCCTAAAAGATAAAAATGATGAGATTTCCCAGGAACTGGTTGTTTCAAATTCTTTTTTTTTTTTTTTCCTGGTAGAATTCTCTTAAACCCTTGAAAAATACTGAGGTGAAATGTTGTTATTCCTCCAAAAATATTATGATTAGTTTGTCGAGATTCTTCTTTAAGATTTACCTTTTAGGGATAAAAAGGTTATCTTCATAATTTTTGGTAAAATTTCACTTAAAGTTAGAATATTTTTACAAAAATATTTTTTAGTGTGTTTTTACTACCTGCTTTAAAAGCCACGCCTTTTTATTTTGGTTTAAGAAACCCTATACTACACAAGGCCATCAAGATACATCAGTTAAGAGCCAGGAAGTTTTGTGTTAACTTGACATTTTAGATATATTTGTTTATTACTTGTTACTTGTTAATGTTCTGATGGCTGTAGCTTTTGGTTTATTGATGAGCACTAAAAGATTTACTACTTCCTGTCTCACTTGTAAATACCTGGTCTGCATTTCTTTATTAGCCACAACAACCTGGTGGTTACCAGATCATGTAGAATTTACCATGAAATGAATTATGTTTCATAGCAGACATGATCAGTTCTAGATTGTGTGTCTGTTCTGTTAGCCATTTGCATAGGATTGGAGCTGAAAACATTTTATTTGTTTTAGGTAAATGGCGTAGATTTAGCAGGCAAATCCCAAGAGGAAGTTGTTTCCCTGTTGAGAAGTACCAAGATGGAAGGGACTGTGAGCCTTTTGGTCTTTCGCCAAGAAGATGCCTTCCACCCAAGGGAACTGGTGTGTAAATTTAAAGCAAATGAAACATATCCGATGCACATGAGGCAGGAATCCGGATTAGCTACCGATGGCCAGTGTTTATCAAAACGTTTTCTAAGCAGTTTCTGTATTTTATATGTCTTTCAGCCTTAACTTAATACATGCATTCTTTTCTCATTTTCCCTCAGTTTTGGAAATAGGTATCCACAATGTTGAATGTAGGGGTATTTAAAAATCAAAATGCAGGGATGTTTTCTGGGACAGCAAATGTTTATTACTGAATGCTTTCAGATGGACTGATTGAATAACAGACACGTCGATTAATTCATAACTGTCACTTCAAAGGCTGTTGTTGAAAGCTTGCCACCTTCTCCACTACATATGACAAATCTTCATGTTTCAGAATTTCATAGTACATGTAGCTAAGCCAAATAAAGATGCTTACTTGTTTATGAAAAGGAGTACCTTACTTAAATATTATTATTGAAAATAAAAAGACCTGAGTGGCAGTAAGTGCCCCAGGCCATTAATTACTAATATAGACATTACTTAGAATGACATAGGTGAAATGAAAAGGCATTTGATTTGCAAATTATTTTACTTTTTTGTACATATATCAATACATCTAAATATTAGATAAAGGTACTTACATAGTATTGGTTTGAAGGAAATATATATATTAAATCGACATAGTTCTGAGTATTTTCCTGCAAAAAAATGCCATTTTATATATATATAAAAAGAACATAATTGGAAGAATCACCGTTATCTTTCAATGTGGTGAGAAAATTGTTTTACTTGAGTGCAAGTGGTGTTTTAACTTTCTCAAACACAGATTCTAATTGGGTCGTTTTACAATATTTGACCTCTTTCAGCTATTTTCTAGCTTTATTTAAAAAATAATTGATTCACATATACTAGAGTGGCAAGGTTTTAGGGGTACAGTTACCAGATTTGTCCTATAGCCCTAACTCTCATAGGCTAATACATCAAATATGGATGTCATGGTTAATAAAATGTTCCTTTTATTATAAATCAGATAAATTTTAGTTATAGGGATATCCTATCCCTTGATTACAAACAGATCTAAAATTTACTGTGATTTTGTGTAAATTTCAGATTTTGATAAAGTTGAAAAGTGAACACTAGTGTTTTAAGTAGATTTTTAAAAAGTATAAAAACATTTTTATTTCTATTTTAAAATGTTTAATGCATTATTTATCAATTAAATTGAGTTTTCTTCCCCCACTGTTACCTAATTTTGTGCTTAAGATGCCACCTGATCCTAAATCTGGAGATATCTCTGTTAAATTCTAAATTCGCACTTGAGAAACAGCAAGAACAACTAAGTTTTAGATAGGATTTGATGAAGCTTTAATTATTCTTCAGTAGACCTGAGTCTGGGTAATAGCATTATTAGATTGCCAGAGCCTCAGTACTGCTCTTAAGCAGCCTTTCTGGAGTTACTGCCAACATATAGCCAGCTTAAGGTTATTCAGGTTCTTCTTGTCCAATTTTGATCTTCCAGGCTTCTGTTTTCCCCTTCTGCTGCCTACTTTTTTTTTTCTTGGTTATTTAATTTATTGCTTGTGAGCTTTTCATTAAGGAGTGAGCCAGTAGGCCATCAGTCTGTTATTCACGTTGCAGCTGCTTTTCAAGATTTAAAAGATTAAAATTCTGAAAACTTAAAGGGGGCATTTAAAATGATCTTTGAATTCAATTAACAAAACTCTTTTCCTTTGAGTGTCTGTGTTTAAATTCTGTGTCTAAAACAAAATACTTTTATTAATATGTGCCTTTTTTATAAATCAACCTTATGTAATTCAAACAACTCTATAATATATGAAAAAAAATTACATTTAAAAAAAAAAAAACCTGTGTAAAATTTAAGGTATAATGGTTGTGGTTCAGACTGTTATTATCTGGTCAAGCTATCAAATTATAATATACCTTCTAACTTAGATTTAGTTGATAAATGTTTTTTTTTAAATCAGAAATAGTGCTACAAATAGAAAAGCAGTTTGGTGAGATTTGTTTTCCTCCAAATAATTTCGTGATGAACTGTGAATGAACAAGTAAACTTACATCTAGAAAAATTTCTTAAAACACACAGCCACACAAAATATAACCACATCAGTGAAAGTTTGGAAGACAGAGTAATACATCAGCCAGAATATAATTCCCCTCTATATAGTTTGTGGATTTTAAAAACGACCAAAATTTCCTTTAAAGTAAAGCTTTGTGTCCCTGTATGTTGAAGATGGCTTTGGTCAGTCTGTATTTATGTTTTTCTTCAATTCTTCTAGAATGCAGAGCCAAGCCAGATGCAGATTCCAAAAGAAACGGTAAGAGCTTTGTCTTTTGCAAGGATGCAGAGATGTTGGAAAGATAAATGGAACTAACTTTTTACTAATTAAATATGAAAACTTGTCCTCCCTTTTCCTAGCTCATAATAGATACTGTTATGTTATTATGGAATTTATGTTATTAAATTCCAAAGTGGTCTTAAGGTGACTTACTGCTACTATCCCAGATATAGATTATCTTGTGATTATTTTTGGCCAGATAGGGATAAAAAAGAGAGAGACATTCGAATAGTTTTCTATTACCTGTATACTAAGAGGGACTAAAAGTTGGTGAGACTATAGTAAAATGCTATAAGTAACTACAAAATTGAAAACAAACAAACAAAAAAAACTTGATTCAGGCACAGGAAAAAAATAGGAAAAACTAAAGCACAATAAAAATGTATCATAAGCAGGAAAAATAAAATGCCAGTAATTAGTCTAAATATATTAGTTGTTTGAATAACTTCTAAGTGTTTTATTTCATGTAAGTTATTATAACATAAGAGGTAACTTCTCTTAATAAAAGTAAGTATTCACAGCTTAGATTAAAATACAACCCTAGTTATATCCTATTTAGAAGACAAATCTTAATATAGACTGGAAATGAAGGAGCAAGTTGAGTTCTAGCAGGCAATACTAACATAATGATATAAGAATTGCCATATCAGTCTCTGAAACTATCACTTCAGTGTAGATATACTGCATGGGGAAAAAAGAGAGGGTGTTTATATTGACACATAGTATCATCCAGTAGAAATTCTTAACAGTTAAGACCTTTTACATGTCAAACAACATAGCATAAAACATATCATTCCCAAGCTCTTATAAGTAAAAAGAAAACTTAAAAACATATCCTTATAGGTGAAACCAATACATATTTTTCAAAAAATTATCATTTTATGTAGACAAAAAGGTAAGAATATGAAGAATCTGAATAACATAATTAACGGATTTAATATTTCTTTGCATAATTTTAAACAAACAGCTTTGAACCTAATAAGGAAAGAAACAAAATGTTATTTTCAAATATTCTATAATTACACAAAGATGGATGACAAATCAGACTTCAGAGGAAAATCAGTAAACAACCTTGAGAATATTACACATTCATAAGTGTAGGTTGTGGAAAATTCATAGCCTTAATTTTTTATTTCTAAAATCAATAGGTCAGTGACAGCGAATCAAAATCACAGTGGTATTTGTGCATTGTGTATGGTGGGGTGGGTTGAAAGCTGAGAGGAAATTGGACAAATTGATTTCAAACAATAAAGAGGGCACATAAATGATTTATACTATTTTAAAAGAAAATTATGATGACAAAAGTACTATAAAGCCAAAATACTTAAAATAGCATAATATCGTTACAGGAATAGATAAATAGATCATTTAAACACATTAACGATGATAGAAACAGACCTGGTGTGTCTGTGTATGTGCATGTATGTTAACGGTGGAATGTCAAAATAGTGGTAAAGGATGGTTTTCTTAATGTCTAAAACATTCTCCACTCACTTTAAAAAGTTACATTTCTTCTTCTTACCATACGCTAAAATAAATTCCAGCTGATTATGAAATTTAACCTAAAAAAAAAAATACTAAAAAGTATTAAGAGAAAATATGTGAAAATCTCTTTAACTCTCGATAGTGAATGTTGTCAAAGCCATAATATCATTAGATAATAGGTTGATAGATTTGTGTGTGTCTGTGTGTTTGTATAGTTTTGTATAGCAATAACCATACCAAAAAATATTTATAAGTCAAATGCTAGATGGGAGAAGTATTTTGCAATGTGGTCCCTGGGTAAAGAATCACTCCTTTGTTGTTAGAATCTGAATATCATAGAACTTTTTGGAAAACAGAATGACTTTGCACATAAACTGCATCTGTTGGTGCTTAAGACAATCTGAGATGGCAAATGACTATATAAGCAGTAAAGATAGGCATATTCTTTCAAAATATTTAGTTAGTCCTGGTGAGGAAATTGATGATTGAACTTTTCAATCACTAAGGGGAAGCAGCATCATTGGCTTTAAATGTAGTATTCCATTGAGAATTGCAAGTTCTATTCTCATACACTCCTTACCCACAAAGCCCTGTGTGTTCCTGAGAGCCTGCCAAAACAAATGACAATTCATTCACCTTGACAAAAGAAGTTATATGCATATGCATATTGTCTGATTTCCAATTACAAATGGAAATTTTTTCTGATGAATTTTCCAAGTAAATTCAAAAAGCATAGTGTTTTTTCAGATGTTTTCTTTTTGATTTTTTTTTTCCTTTTAATATGTCTTCTTACAACTGTGTCTTTTTCTGCTCTTGCTGCAGTTGCAGTGCCATTTTGGGTTGTTAAAAGCATCATATTGAGTCTACAGCCATGCCACCCTGAACAAGCCCGATCCCATCTGATCTCGGAAACTAAGCAGGGTTGGGCCTAGTTAGTACTTGGATAGGAAATCACCTAGGAAGACCATGTGCTGTAGGTGTTAAAAAAAAAAAGCAAAAAAAAAAGCATCATATTAAACTTTTAATTAAAAAAAATTGACTTCCAGGGTCTCTGCCATTCTTTGTATCTTTTGATGGCAAGTCATTAAATTCATTTAAGGCTTGAAATTCTCTGGTATTATTTAAACTTTAATGTGATTATAAGCACCTTGAGAACAGATATGTCTGGAAGCTCAGTTCATTTGTTTGTTGGTTGATCGTCACAATGATCCATAACTGACTTCGTCCGAGAAATTAAAAAAAAAAAGGTCATTAAGGGTCAATAGCTAATAGACCTTTTGAATTTTTATGATGTAAATTTCTTGTGATATATAAATACTGTATTAATTAGAGTGGGAGATTATAAATTCTAGTTTTAGGTTAACTATTTAAAATCGGACAAAAAGGTGAATTAGTCAGCGAAGTCTCAAGGTCACTTGCTCCATGTCCTGACCAAACTTCTTTACCTTTGAAAAATGTATTTACTTGGTACAGGGCACTCTCATGTGGATGTACAGGTTGGACAAGACACTCATGGGTGTGTTAGGGATCTCCAGAGAAACTAAACCAGTAGGATGTGTGCATACATAAAAAGAGATTCAGTATAACGAATTGGCTTGTGTGATTTGGAGGCTAGTGAAGCTCGAGACCCAGGAAAGCCCTGGTTCAGTTCCATTCCAAAGTCCAGCAGGCTTGAGGCCCAGGAGAGCCAACGGTGCATATCAGGACCTAAGTCACTCTGCTGGAGAGTTCCCCCTTCTGCAGAGAGGCTTGTCTTTCTGTTCTGTTCAGGCCTATAACTGATTGGATGATGCCCACCCACATTATGGAGGGCAGTCTGTTCTGTTCAAAGTTCACCAATTTAAATATTAATCTCATGAAAAAACATTCTCCAAGTTGACACCTAAAATTAACATCACAGTGAGGTAGTGAGTTTACCTACTGGCTATCAGGCTTTGATTCCCAAGATGTCAGCTTCTTCCTGGGGTTTCAAATAGGACTAAAGTAAACCTGCTTAGTAAGCCCTCCAGGAACTCTTCAGTTAAGATCCATGTAAGAATATTATTGTATGTTAAACAAATTCAGGGCTGTCGGATAAAAGTAGAGCGAACTTTAGAAAATAATGTGGTTTAGAGATGTTACTAGATCGTAGAGATAAGATATACTATGTACTTAAAAGTCATGAATTCAAAATGCATTCCAAAAAGAGTTAGTTCTCCCTATAGAAACAGTAGGGTACATTGGGGAATCTTTGAGAACCTCCCCGAAGATCAGGAAGCATCTCGATTGGCAAACTTCAGAAGGTTATGGCCTTGATTTGGAAATTTAATGAGCAAGGCAATAAGTATGGGCATTAATAGCTTAATTTAACTGATAATTATAGTAGATCAAGTAAATGCTACCATATTGACTCCTACTGTAAATTGAGAAAATAGCAGAAGAAATTAAGAAAACTATTCCATTTGTAATAGCATAAAAAGAATAAAATGCTTAGAAATAAATTTAACCAAGGATGTGAAAGATCTGTATCCTGAAAACTATAAGATAGCGATGAGAGAAGTTGAAGATGACACAAATAAATGGAAATATAACCTGTGCTCATGGATTAAAAAAATTAATATTGTTAAAGTGTCCATTCTGCCCATACTGATCTATGGAATCACTATAATCTCTCTCGAAATTCCAATGGCATTTTTCACAGAAGAAGAAAAAAACAATCCTAATATGTATACGGAACCACAGAAGACCCCAAAGAGCCAAAGCGATCCCAAGAAGGAACAACAAAGCTGGAGGCATTACACTTCCTGATTTCAAACTATATTATGAACCTGTAATAATCAAAACAGTATGGTATTAACATAAACAGATACATAGATCATGGAACAGAATAGAAAGCCCAGAAATAAACCCACACATTTATGGTCAATTAATTTATGATACAGGAGCCAAGAATATACAATGGGGGAAAGGACAATCTCTTCACTAAATGATGTTGGAAAAACTTGATAGCTGCGTGCAAAAGAATGAAACTAGATCTCTATTTTACAACAAACACATTATTCAACTCAAAATGGATTAAAGATTTGAATTGTAAGACCTGAATCCATAAAACTCCTAGAATAAAATATATGAGGTAAGCTCCTTGACATCAGTCTTGGCAATGGTTTTTTGGATTTGACACCAAAAGCAAAGGTAACAACAACAACAACAACAACAACAACAAAACAACATGTGGGACTAAATCAAATATAAAAGCTTTTGCACAGCAAAGGAAACAACTGACAATTAAAAGGCAACCAATGGAATGAGAGTAAATATTTGCAAATCATATATCAGATGGGAGGTTAATATCCAAAATACATAAAGAACTCATGCAAATCACTAGCAAAAAAAAAAAATCTGATGAAAAAATGCGAAGAGGATCAGAATAAACTTTTTTCCAAAGAAGACATAGTAATGGCCAACAGGGTACATGAAAAGGTGCTCATCGTCACTGATCATCAGGGAGATGCAAATCAAATCCACAGAATATCACTTCATACCTGTTAAAATGACTTTCATCAAAAAGATGAGTAAATGTTGGCGAGGATGTAGAGAAGAGGGAACCTTTGCATACTGTTTGTGGGAATGTAAGTTGGTGCAGCCACTATGGAAAACAGTATGAATATTCCTCATGAAATTGAAATAGAATTACTATGTGATCCAGCAATCCTACTTCTGAGTATGTACCTAAAGGAAATCAGGATTTTGAAGAGATATGTGCACTCCCATTTTCATTGCAGCATTATTCACAAGAGCCATAGCCAAGATAAGTGTCCATCAACAGATGAATGGATAAAGATGTGGTATATATATTATATATAATACATGTTTTATATCTATCTATATATATCTATATCTATCTGCCTATCTATATATATATATATATACACACACACATATACATACATACATACATACATACATACACACACACACAATGGAATATCATTCAGCCATGAAAAAGGACATCTTGCCATTTGAAACAAATGAATGGACCTTAAGGATATTATGCTAAGTGAAATAAGTCAGATAGAAAAAACAGATATTTTATGATACTAAATGTGGAATCTAAAAAAGCCGGACTCATAGAAACAGACTAGAATGGTGGTTCCCAAAGTCTAGGGGTTGGAGGGAAAGGGGAGATAGATGTCGGTCAAAGAGTATAAGCTTCTAGTCATAAGACTCAAGTTCTGAAGATCTAATGTACAGCATTGTGATGATAATTAATGATGCTGTAATATGCACTCGAAAGTTGCTAAGAGAATAGATCTTAAATGTTCCCACCGCAAAAAAGAAATGGTAATTATGTTATTTGATGGAGGTGATAGCTAATGCTATGATAATCATTTTTCAATATGTAAGTATCAAATCAACACATCCGTACACCTTAAATTAACACAACGTTGTATGTCAATTATATTATAGTAAAACTGGGGGAAAAAAATAGTTGAGTCAGAGAAAGCAAATAGCCTCCTGAGGGACTGAATTGTGAATCATTACATGTTTATGAAAACTGTACGAATTCTTTAGGATAAACTTATCATCGAACACTTCTTTAGGCTTATAATGTAAATTAATTTTGGTACATTATAGAACATACATGAAAGTGTACAAAACTTTGTAATTTGAGATCTTGTTGAAGATTTATACTATCATGCTCTGAACATATGTCGACCTTAATGGTTTGATTTTGAGCATCAAATGTTCCTATTGTCAAAAAGAATTTCATAAACTATATGCTATTTCTAGCATGCTTTAAATGCTCAGATTTATCCTGAGCTTATAATTTAATGAAATAAGTTTTAATTCAAATGATTCTAACTTATTTTAATTCAGTCTTATTTCAGAATCGAAATAGGTTAATATTTTCATGATCTTACAAAAATAGTAATGATTTTGTAGTGAATCTCTCAATGTTTAATGATTTTATTTGAAATTGCTTACTATTACAGTAATATAGAGATTTATTATTGTTTGATGTGTTTTCCCTTGGGAAATATATCTTAGTTATTTTTTATTGTCCTTTTTATTGTCCTGTAGTGATAAAATTAATATCTTTAAAATTTATTATAGCTTTTTTGCTATTGAACTCAGATTATTTTAAAGATTATATTGGTAGTAATGCCTATTTTAAAAATAAAAATTGCGTTAGATATGGGAAAGCTATTCTGAATTAATTATTAAGTAATTTTTATTCTGAAATGTCCAAATTTTCAGAAAGTTTTAAGAATTATAAAAAGAACTCCAACGTACCCTTCACTCACATTCTCCAATTGTTAATATTTTCCCACATTTGACATGTAATTTTCTTCAACCACCTCTACTTTTTCCTGCTTCCCACTGCATATTTTTTTTGTGAATTGAGAATGCACAATAGACATAATTACCCTTTATCTGTAAATATTCCAGTATGTATATACTAAGAACAAGAACCTTTTCTTATATAATCATTATATAGTTAATCAAAACCACAAAATTAACATCGATTTAACAGTCTGGTTGTCCCAGTTGTCCCAGTTTATGTTCTAATAGCACACAGAAATGGAATGAATGAATGAATGAATGAATGAATGAATGACTACATAAGAATTATAATCTGGTCCAGATTCCAATTCAGGATCATGCATGGGATTTAATATAGCTCTTTAGTCTCCCTTAATCTGAAGCATAGCTTCAGTTTATATTTGTTTTTCATGTTTGAAAAGCAAAATACTTCAAGAGTGTGCCTCCGTTTGGGTTTGTGTGACATTTCTTTAATTGGGTAAAGATTTTTCCTGCTTAATAGTACAGATTAATAACTGTACGAAACATTTGTTCTTAGTATTTGTATTATCAAGCATCAAATTTTAAAATTTTTTAAATTTTACTTGTATTCAATATTTCAATTAGAAAAGAGCATAATAAGGCCTGCTGTAACAATTTAACTTTGCCAATAAAAATAATTAACCCTAAAATACCAGCACATATAACATTCATAAACATTAATCTTACATATAGGATAAATTAAAATATTTAAAAGAAACTTTAGACTATGACTCAAGGGTTACTTTTTATGAAAAAAAAAAGATAACTTCTCTGTTTAAAGAATTCTCTTAAAAACATAATGTTCGTTATTATTTGGGATAACTGCATATTTAAGTTTTGTGTGTCAAATAAGTGTATTCTACCTTAACTTCTATAAGAATTTTTGTTAGATGTGAGAATATGATGGCCGCCACCATGGTATCCTTGTTTTGTCAGACCCATCATAGTGCCAGCCCCTGCCCAACACTTATAGCTGTCTTCCTCTCTCCCCCTTCCCCACACTGTGTTTTTGAAGAAGGAAAATTAAAGAAATGGTATGTAATGGGATTTGTATGTTACAGAAAGTAATCTATATTGATAGAGAACTCAGCCAAACACAGAAAAATAATCAAGATCACCTACAATTATGTGACTTCGGTGCCACCATTTTGATATGCATTTTTTCATGACTTTCTTCTTTACCTATATAACTAATGTATGCCATGTCCCAGGCACATATCATGTAGCTAATGTCATCTCCCAAGCAGAAAGAAAAGACCGATATAGCCTTTCCTTGTGAAACTTTCACTAATAGGAGAAGACAGACATTAAACAATTTATAAGAATAGGATTCCAAGGGTGATGGTGGGTGTGAAGTACTGGAAGGTATGAAAACCCATAGGTTAAAACTCAATTTCTTATTCATAAATGTTTTTGTGTCTCACTAAATGGTTTTTTTTAAGACACTTTAATAGCTGAATGGTATTCTATTGTGTAGATATATCTTAATTTACTTAATATCATCTATGTAGGTTGTTTTTAATTTTTAGCTGTTCTAATTAAGGCAGTGAATACCCAAACAGTTAAAACTTTGTTCATGACCACAATTAGTTTTTTAATGACATTTTACTAAAAGTCGTATTTCTGGGTTAAGTAATAAGCAAAATATAGAGGCTTTTGATAAGCTTTGCCAACTTGGCTTCCATAAAAAGTATACCTTTTTATATTTGCACCAGCAGTGAAGAAAGTGCCCATTTTGCCATACCTTCTGCATTTCTCAGATATCATTTAAAAAATATGTTTTTTAGCAATTTGATAACGTTTATTGATTGCATATTTTTTGTTGCAAGTAAGGATGAACCTTTTACAGCTTTTTTGGTCCACCCATCTTTCTTTAATGAACTGTTCACTCACATTCCTTTCCCATTTGTTGTGGGAATGTTCATCTTTTGTTATTAATTTATCAGGACTTGCGCAATAAAGATATTAATTCTATGACGAAGGGAGGGAGAGAGAAATCAATAAATTATAGTGGAGCAATAAGCAGGAACAAATTCGGCTGTTATTTCTCTGTTCACACTCTTGACACCTCTGACACCAGATGTGTGAGTTTTCTACACCAAGCAATTCTGATACCCATCTGGAGTTAATGTAGACCCTACAAGTTAAGGACTCAGTCCCACAAGACTGTCCCCCACTTCAGATGCCAATGTCAAGTAGTGGTTCCTCTGGTTACACTTGACTTCTGACTTGGCTAACAACCAGAGGTTCCCACAACCATCTCTCTAGGTTCAATAATTTGCTTAAGTTACTCACAGAACCCATGAAAATAGTTTACTTACTATTGCCAACTTATTACAAAGGATGTTTTAAAAGGCACAAAGTGAATGGCCATTTGAAAAGATATTTAGGGCGAAGTCTGGAAGGTTCTAAGCTCAAGAGCTGCTGTCCCTGTGGAGTAGGGATGCGTCACCCTCCTGTCATGTGGCTGTGTCTGTCAACCTAGAGGCTCTTTGAACCCTATACTTTTGGGATTTTTATGGAGGCTTCATCACGTAGGCATGATCGATTATAAACTTCATTTCCAGCTCCTCTCCTCTCCAGTCTTTGGAGAATGGAGGCGAGGCCGAAAGTGCAAAACTTCTAATTATGGCTTGGACTTTCTCTGTCCAGGAGCCCAGCAAGAATCAGCTTAGTAGAACAAAAGGTGCTCCTGGAAATTACCCAGAAAATTCCAAGGGTTTGAGAAGTTCTCTGTTAGGACTGGAACCAAAAACCAAAATGTTTGCGAGAATCAGATATAAATATATACATATTTCTTATTTCACAAGTGATAAAATGTGTGGTCAGTTATTTCTTTTCAGAGGCCCATGTCAGCTACCTTACTGACATCCATAATTTTATGGACTCATGCTATCTGTCTAGTCATATTTATTTTACCTCTCGACAATATTTTGTACATTCATCAAAATTTTCATGTATCAAGGCTCATAGAATTCTCATGATGATTTTTCTGCTACTTAATATAATCAACTTTCATTTTCTTTCTTATTGGTCTCCCCATTTTGAGATTAACTGCAGATTCACAGTGGCTTTTGCATCAGACTTGCTGGGGAGAATGGAAAGTTGGGTTGGTGATGGGACTTGTAGCTGATTTTGCTGTCTCACTGCAGATACAACTGTACATCTTTTCCGCTGTTTTGAGGATAATGCGAAAGTAAATAGCTTTCATACTGCCCATTTCTCAGGTTCTCTGCTTTTAATATGCTCAGCAAAAATGCCCTATTTTTCTGGGCATTAAAAGGCCAAAATGCCAATAAAGTAATGGGCAAAGGAAGACCTGACTGGTGGCTGTGATGGAAAAAATCACTTGGAGGTTTACATATATGTCCATGAGGGGTATGGTATGTGCTTGAGTGACATGATCATATGCAAATGACTTGAGCAAATTAAAGAAAACGCACTTGTTTGTGTTTCTGTACAAAGAATTCGACTCAAGAAACTTGATAAAGTATAGAATGTGGATGAAAAAATAATCAAGGTGGTAGAAAATTGGCTTCTCCTTTGTATCAGAATGATGAGATTCCTATACTCTCAAGACTTTGTAAAAGTTCTCTGTAACACAGCATTAAAAATTGGTTTCGAAGAGCAAATTTTTTTCTTTAAAACGTTTTGGTGCCAGAGAATTACGTTCTAAAAGCTGGCATTAATTTCAATCTTAATGGATTAATAATGAAACATCAAAGGAAAAGTACAATCTCTCACTTGAATGTTTTTAATGATAATAATGACTTAGGACTTGATAAGAAAGTTGAAAAAAAAATTACCCATTCTGCAGTTTTCATAATAAATGAAAAAACTGTGAAGGAAACAGTCTCCTTCAAGACAGATTCAGAATAGGGCCTATCAGGAAACGATTCCAGCTTGGTTAAAATTTTTCTTCATGTATTCAGTCAGTTCTTTATTATGATTTTTCGACTAGAAAAAATAATGAATATTTTAAACTTTAGTAAAACATTATGGAAGTGTCAAAATCATTAAACATTGAAAAGCCAAACTGAAGATCCAAATCAGTAAGTGGCAATTAAGAACCTTCCAGATTTGAGGCAATAAGCATACTAAATGAACAGAACCAAATGTGCCCATCTAAAGATGTCTTTAGTTTCCATGTCTTTTCAATATATTTTCCCAGAAATATCAATACTGATTCACAAAGTAAGTTTTATCTTTCAATTACTTCTGAATTTGAAGTTAGAAGGGGACTGTGGGGCATATTGACGCTATTTTGTATTTCAAACATCAAAATTTACCTATGTTTTTATACCATTTTATATTGAGGTAGCTATATTCATTCACACAGTCATTATTTAATACTTTTTAATTGTTTTGGACCATATGGATAAAAATAAAAGGTTTATAGAGCAAGACAAGTAGAGAAGGATATTTTGTATAATAAATGTGATGATATCAATATTTTGTTATGAGTAATTGATGTTTATTTCTACTGAGTCCATTGATTTTACTTGAGCTATAATTATTCTCCAGGAATATTTTGAATATATGGAACATTTTATGATGACCTGGCTTAGGCCTTACTTTGACTTTGATACTGAAATTTGTTTTCTTTTTATAGTTAACCATTGCCCTGTATCTTTTCAAGTTCTTATTTTATATTCTTTATTATATAGTTTCCCTGTGTTTAACATATTAATAACTTTATTTTCTTTTTTGAAATGTACCTTATTCTGATAACTATGAGACTGTCCTTTGAGCCAGTACAAAGAATGTCCTACCATAAAATGTTAACATCAAATATTAGTAAATTAAGACTCACTTTAAAAATTTCATTATTATAGATTTAGGGATTTAAAAATAGCATAAGTCTTGTATTAAGATGATCCGAGAAATAATTTCTTACTAGTAAATTCTATACTTCCAAAATTTATTTCATCCAATTCAGATATTTGAGATTGTACATTAAATCCCTAAATTCCTTTTTGAAATTATGTTAATTTCGATTGTTATCAGAAATTTTTAAAAATTTGTTGGGCTACAAAGAAAAAATTGCAGTCTACCCATATTTCCATCACCCTCAAATAGCCTACTTTAATGTGTGTAATTGAGCCATTCTTTAAGAAGCACAATCTTTAAAGGATATATTATATTCCAGTCTAATTATATGCCACTATAACTTAAACATTCTTCATTTAATTTGATAATTCCAGCTTGAATGACTAGGTGGATATGGGGCAAATATTTTAAAATTGGAAAAAGAGAATGAGAAATACATTGTAGGACTAGATGAGACATTTAGTTGTGATTTGAAAAGCTCCTGCTACATGTCAGTTTTGTGGTTGGAAATAGTGAGTTTGAAAAAGAATTCTGGCCTTCGTCTTTTGGAGGTGACTGGTGTAGAGATCTAGGTGGTGGAAATCTTTACCGTAGGTGGGATTATTGAGGAAGAGCTTAGGAGGCACGCTGCTTTCTCATTTTTATTGACAGACTATGTCATTTCACTGCATTTCATCAGGTTATACTTTAAGCTTTCATTTCTTCCTTGCTGTTTTAATAAAGATGGGCAAGCGTTTGTGTAACTTAAAAATGTTTATTCGAAAGCAGTCTTTTATGCAGTTGATGACTGCAATTCTGAAATCAAAGTTTGCATATACAACTAACTAATTAAACAATATTGCTTGAATAGTATTTACCAGCTGCATTATGTATGGTACAGTATTGTGAAAACATTTCTCATGCTGTTTATCTCCACTTTGTCTCACAGATGTTGAAGGTTGAAACTCTCTAGTGGCTCTCTGAAAATGAATACCTTTTTCTGCTGACTTTGTATCATCAGGATTTGTTATTGTTTTGTGAATAAAAGGATGTACCATTAGTCAACATGAAACTATTAATAATGTTGCAAATTCCTAATGAAAAAAAGGGACAAATGAGTTATATTTATTTGTTTTGATTCCTGCTGTTACTGTTTTCCTCCTGTGGTTTGGAATATATAAACAGAGCAAAAAAAAGAAATCTAAAACTCTAGGAGTCTTCATGTCTTCAGTCGTTTCAGTACATCTTCCCCCTATCTTTCTGAGAATCTGGTTTGGGTTCGTTTCAATATTGAAACAAATGCTGCATAAAAATATTAACAGCTGGTTCCAGGAATCATCTGGAGGCGGTGCAGATGCCGGGCCATCATGGATCTCGTCATGGAACTTTGGTGAAATACTGAGCCTGTTATGATTAAAGAGCTGCTCATTAGCAGTCTTTAAAAATAACTGTGAGAAAGAAACATTGGAATATAATATGCTATGCAATTTTGTTCCCTATTAGAAAGCAGAAGATGAGGATGTTGTTCTCACACCTGATGGCACCAGGGAATTTCTGACATTTGAAGTTCCACTAAATGATTCTGGATCAGCCGGTCTTGGTGTCAGTGTCAAAGGTAACCGGTCAAAGGAGAACCATGCGGATTTGGGAATCTTTGTCAAGTCCATTATTAATGGAGGAGCAGCATCTAAAGTAAGCAAATGTCAACTTTACCAAGGTTATGCCAATTAGTACAAATGTTTAATTCCAACCCTATAACTATTTTGGAAATATATACACTGCAGGGGAAGGCAAACTGTCCTCTCCCCTCTTAGATTCTGTTTATGCAGCCTGTGAATTAAACTGTCAAAAGACAGATTAACAGATTTTATTGAAGCTAATACTGTAGGTTTTATGTGTACTGGGGTTCCACAAAAAATAAGTGAAAACTAAAGAAGCGGTGAGACTCGGAAGCTTGTATACCATTTTAGCAAAGGATGATTGATAGATACATTGTGGAGAAGTGATTAAAAATCAGAAAAGGGGTTTGAGATTCTAGGGGCTAGACATTGTGGGAAGTAAATTGATGGGGGAAACTAATGGTAGATAAGGTTTATTTCGTAAGGTTTGTTTATGCAGACTAATCTCAGTGCCATCTCTGTCTCCGATGTTGAACATTGTCCTTCTTTTTTCTGGTTTGGGAGAAGAGAAGGGACACTTTTATAAAAGGAAATTTGTGTCCTGCATTTAGGCAGAAAGGGGAGGCCAGAGAACACCTCCTGTGTCTATCATTTCTCAGTTGCCTTCAGCTCAAAATGATCCTTATGCCAAAGAGGTGTATTTTGGGTTGGTGTAGTCTGATATCCTGTAACACTTAATAAATCTTTTCTGGTTTCTTTAAAATATGATCAAACAACTAGAATAAATCTCAGTGATTTCTCATTTTGGGATGGAGTCCATGGCTTCAACTCCCCATTTTATTTTTTGTCTCACAGAATTTACAATCCATAGTCCTTCTACTTAAATGAAGATAATCTGTGCAAAGACTTAGTTTAGGTTCTTTCTGCCATACAGTCAAGGTTAATCTTTGTCCCTCCTCTCCCCTGTCTGTGAGTCACTTATCTTATTTCCCAGTCTGGAGAAAATTTCCTGGCTGTTTGTGAAGGGAGCCCTTTCCTCTCTGTACTTTTCCTAATAGCCTTGAGCTTTTGCTTGTCTTGGGTTGTAAATAACCTCTATGGGTGTCTCTGGAAGCAAGAAAGTAATCACTTTGTGTCCTTTGAATTAGTATGCTATTTTGGTAAACAGATTATGATAATGACTTGATTTATAAATGTGTAAATGATGGAAATAGACACAGGCCACACTGACTGCGTAGACATTATTATGCGAGCGTTCAATTGGGCAAATCCGTTAGGATTAAAGCCTCGAATAACTTTTTTTTTTTTTGCTTTGTTTTTATTTTTTTTTTAACTAAAGGAAAAGCAACTTCTTTTATAACAGACTATTTAATAGCACTTATTTTTACCTGTTTTTCTTCCCAGGATGGAAGGCTTCGGGTGAATGATCAGCTGATAGCAGTGAATGGAGAGTCCCTGTTGGGCAAGACAAACCAGGACGCCATGGAAACCCTCAGACGGTCCATGTCCACCGAAGGGAATAAGCGAGGAATGATCCAGCTCATTGTTGCAAGGCGAATAAGCAAATGCAATGAGGTAAAGAATAAAAAATAAAAAGACAAAAGGCACCAGCATTTGAAATTGTAATAAGACTGAGTTTCTGGCCTAACATTGGATAGAAAATGGCAAGTCCTGGGACTTTGCCTCCAAACACTATTATCTTTACATGCTATAGCTTGATTGTATTGTCAGTGGGATTTATTTTCTTAATTCTGTGGTCAAAATATTTCTACTTGTGCATTAGTATTTCTATTGCCAACCCAACAGATAACATTGGGATCTTAAAGGTACCTTTAACTGAGAATCACACCTTCCTGCTCAGAGCTAGCAGTTCTCTTCTATTCAGCAGTGTGGCCCCTGGGAGGGAGAAACAATAAAACAACAATTGATTGTTCATTTGTTTATCTAAAATGGATGCCTCTTACAAAGTCCCTAAGGGGAGTCTCTATCCTGTGGCATGGTCACAAGTGTAAGCCTCTACTCCTGTCTCCCCTTTCTCCTTCACTATAAGGTTGAGTGTTGTCCCCTTGAGTGTCGGTGATGTCTATTGTATAATACCATGGTTGGTTCCAGATTTATTCTGCGCTATGTAATTAGGAGTGAGTAGGAATGGGATGGTCACACCTGTTTTCTCAAATAAGTAAAAACATATAAAGTAGAAACATGCGTTTTCATATATCAGGACATTTGTAAAAGTTAAAAAGCAATTATATGTACATATATACATAATTGATAATTAATATTAGAACCAGAAAACAAATTTCATGAATCTATTAAAAATTATATGCCATCTATAGGAAATAGGCGAGACCTGACAATTTGTAGAAAGCAAAGCTTGTTGAAAATGTAAAGATTATTTTTATTGATGCTCAAATTGA
Source organism: Pteropus vampyrus (assembly GCF_000151845.1). Classification (NCBI taxonomy): domain Eukaryota; kingdom Metazoa; phylum Chordata; class Mammalia; order Chiroptera; family Pteropodidae; genus Pteropus; species Pteropus vampyrus. The sequence goes on along the minus strand of NW_011889075.1, from coordinate 1,449,798 downwards.
CCTTTTTAAATAAACTAATAGAAAATTACTAGCAAATAGAAAATCCCCGGGGGATCGATTAACTTTTTTGGAGAAACTGAAATTGCTATCCAAATTATTTGAGTGTTTTTCTTAATTTTAAAATCCATTTTTAATATGTAAAGCAAGCTTTTCAGGTCGTGCCAGTCATCTCATAGTACAATCCTATTTTGCAACAAAAACGTACTTTCGCGCCCAATGGGTAGTAGTGTAGAGGTGACCATTTTTTGAAAGGTTATTGATCATTGACTTATCTATTTATTTTACAAATGGAGAGTGAGGTAACAGTAATTAAATTAACTTTCACACCAATAAGAGAACAATTTAGCTTTAACTAAAAATCTCAGAGTAGAAAAGAGCGTGACATAAAAATGTTCACTTTTATATTATAAATATAAATGGTGATTCCTCAGACTAGGCTACTGGGTTAGTTTTCTTCAATAATAATTTTTATTTTTATTTCTTGCCAAATCATTGACTGATCTTTTTAATGAAAGCTCTTCAAAGTGCTTACATGATGAAAAATTCTCAACAGTAAGTTTATAAGATACATTATTCTTTGTTATTTTTTTTCTGAAACTGAATTTCAGATCCCACAAAGAGTGCATATTCATTAAACAGATGTTTATTGAGCATTCACTATATTCAGAAAATGTGTTAAGATCCTGGGGATATGGAGGTGAATTAAACAAATGAGGTCCTTCTCTCATAAAACTTACATTCTACCAGACAATATATCATACTCTTAGTCTCTTTAAAAAACAAACTAACATTAGTAACACCTTTCATAGTTCTCCTCCAGAGGAAAACATTGACTGTTCTAGGGGGACTTAAAGCTAAGACATGTACTGATGGTCAGCGTCGTGAATCCAGATGCTTTCGTCTGGTTCAGATGATTCCTTATTGTTCCCCAAACAGTAGCAAAGCAGATCTGCTCCGGCTCGAAAATGTTTTGAGAAAAGCACTGATTTTATTCCTTGTTGCCCTGTAGCAGACATGAATTTGGAATCCCACTGAAATATCTTTGTGTCCCATTCACTTCTGTATATGAATTTATGTGAATGAAATGATTTAAGTCAGGGAACAGCTGCAGTAGACAGTAGTAGACTTTAATATTCAATATTCCTTATGGTATCATTTTCACGCATTGCTGGTTATTACTATTCCTTAGGATAGAGTAAGCTTATAAAACAATTATATCAAAAAAATCTTATTAGGAGTGCTGTGCTTTCTTTGTAATAATAGCGAGAAGCCTTTTATACTGACAGGATTTAACTAAAGAATTATATGAAGACAGAAGAATTCCATTCAGCTTCCCATAAGGCTTAAGACATGATTTTGCTGCTATTGTACTTATATATTACCTTTGGAAAAATGTCTCCCTGAATTACCAGGAGGGTGTGTGTAAATTATGTTACAGTAAATATTGATATAAGCATGGGGTGTCCTGTCATGAATGAACCTCAAGCCAAAATAAAGTGCTTGAGTTCTCTCCTTCTGGATCCGTTAGTCAGCCACGTAGTCCAGTCTTTGACAGTGTCACAAAGCTATATTTTATGAACATATCTTTAAATCAAGAGTTTGTGTACTTAATTTCAAGCTATAGAAAATGAGAATTTGCGAAAGAAAATCTTTTGTACTTTGTCACATCTCTCCTTGTCTTTATATGTGGGAAGTGCTGTATATTAGTATTTTTTTTAAATAAATTATTTATCAAATTGCCATACTAGGTTATCCACTTACCCGCGTTATCCCTCTACGACACATTTGAGATTTTCTCTGGAGGACATTTTTCAGTGTATTGCTTGACCTTTCGGGAATCTGAACACTACTTCATTCTTGAATCATTTCTTACCTGCTCTCTCCATTTTCCTCCTACTTCACTCTGGCTCTTCTCTCTCCTCTGAGGTTCCTCTTTCTGCCTGTTCTTTTATTGTCAGCATTCCTACAGGTTGTTCTTGGGCCAGTCTTTCTTCCTCTGCATGTGCTCCTGGCTGACCTTCTTTACTTTTGCAGTGACTATAAATTCCAAGATAGCTGGGACCGCGTCCATCTGCCATGTTCCTATCGCTCTGTCACAGGTGTCTATCCCAGGACTGATACCTAAATGTGGACTGAATGATGAGGGAAATAATCTTAGAGAATGTGGCAGTTTTAGAAGAAAAAGGTAACTTAGTTACTATAAGAGACTGAAGTTCCAAGAAAGCCATCAGACAGGTAACAAAATTAATATTTTAATAGTTATTCTGGATTTCCTTTGCTTTCCTTAGATCTAATGCTTTTACTTAAGTAAAACATTTAAAAACATTTCCTAAGCAGTAATTGTTTCTTAAAAAAAAAAAAAAAAATGAGAAGAAATGACTTTCCCCTTGTTTTGTGCCCCTGGGGGATCGATTAACTTTTTTGGAGAAAAATTTCTCAAGTCCTGGCATTCTTTTACACTGGAAAGAATACGTAAAGCAATAGGCAGAAACAGTGGTATCTGTGGTATCCACAAAGGATCAGTTTTTTGAATACTTCGAAGGAGAGTGGTGGGAAATGGAAGCAAACACACGCATCATTCTTTAAGCATTGAAAATAAACTATGTATGAGAATTATGCTGATTTTAAATGTTCTGAGGAAATTAGTATTTGTAGAAATTACTGTAATTTAACATAGGTCCCAGTCATTTCATTATATCTCTGTTGGACATGATTTCATGGAAAGCCTGTCTTAGTCTCAACAGAGAATATGACCAGGTAGCTTTTGTCGTAGACCCCCATACTGAAGGATTTAGTCATCAAGCACTGCTTTCAAATGAATTCTCTCTCCAGGTTTAATCCTCTTAGAATTAGAAAGCTTTAGTAGAATAAGAAGGGGCCTAAGGTATCATTTATGATTCTCTTCATTTTTATGTATTAAGGAATAAATGTGGAGAGGTCAAATGATTTGCTTAATAGCTGCAAGGCCAAGGTAGTGGCAAAGTAATTTAGAAGCAAGGTGTCCATTCCTCTTATGCATATGATTGGGTCTAATTGACTGTGATTGTGTAGTTCAGGCCATTTATATTCTGGTCCTATTGGGAAGTAGTGTACAATGAAAGTGCGGGCTTTAACATCAGAGAGAGTCAGTTACTTTCTGGGTCTGCTACATACCGGCAGAGTAAACTCGGGAGCCTTCCTGAGGATGACTCTGATCCTTGCTGTTGTCCACAGGGTGTTGTGAAGGAAATTAAATGTGGCCCTGCATTAAAATCGAACCTGAAACTATACCCTAAAACTCCAGCCACTCTTCTCTAATGCCAACCCCCTTCTTTTTATTCATTGTTCTGTGTTTATGTCTCCTTTGGATGTTAGTACTTTCTCAATGTAAAATTGGAATCTAGGTCAGTTTTTTAATTTCAACATCGTGCTGCTGCCTCAGCTTTAAAGGCCTCCTTCCACATGGCCTCGTATGTATAAGATCTCTAAACTATTTTAAGGAAAATTTGAATCATTGACTTAGGAATAAATTTATTCATCCCATTATTCACCCAGTACGTGCTCTGTGCCAGGCATTGGGGATAAAATACAATAAGTTTATAAAGACTGAAATGTCGAAAATAAGATTGTGCCAAATACTAACTAGGACCCAGTTTTAAGTTTGCCGAAGGGGATTAGGGCTGTATCTCTGCCAGCTTTTCAATGTTTATAGTCAAGTTGGTGGAATACATTTTTTTTTATGTGAAGACATCATTCAGCCCGCTAATGCCTACTTAAAACAACATGAGATTTTTGCTAAATCCCACAGAAATTGTATTAGTTTTTCAAAAGAATCCAAGATTTTAACTCTTCCTAAGAAGAGTAGGCCAAGTATATTATAAAAAGCATTTTCATTGCACAATATCCAGTTTTTTGTTATTAAATAGCATTTGTTACTTTCTGAATATAAAGTGGCATATAATCATTTGACTATCTGAATATCTTTTTAAAGAACATATTTACATTATTTTTAGAGATTGAGGTAATTCCCAATTTTTATACCTTTGTAAATAAAGTTATGAGAAATATTATATCTTTGTTATTCACATAGCTTATTTCATGAGGATAGTGAGCACAAAGTGAAATAAATGACCTGGTCTAAGACTATAAGGTATTTTTTGACCTGTGATCTACATGTTCACATTACTTCAGAAAAAGACTGTATCACTTTACACTGCTACCCAGTGTGAGTTATCTTGCTGCAACCCAGAGTTAATTTTTCTTCAGTAGGTCAAAAGGCTTTCCTATTTTCCTAGGGGGCCGAGGGGTCCAACACAACCACCGCTACTTAGGACCAAATGAAGTTGGATCAAAGAACATTTATGCACTTTAAACAAACAAAGTGAAAATTACAGTTCACTTCTTTTGGTTTCTTTTTCTAATTGAGCTTAATTTGATAAAGGTTTTATGTAAGGAGACCGAAAGGGCCTGGGAGCAGCTTGATCACAGAAAGGCCTGGGCGCCCTTCAGGGTCAGCCTTGCTCCTGCCTCCTCCTCCGTGTGCCCATGCCAGTCTGACACATTTCTCTTTCTTAAACTCATTTTTGTAGCATGCACGCGCACACACGTAGATCATCAAAAGATTTAAAATCAGTTGTGGTTTTTTTTTTAAGAAATTAAAAGGCATTGTATCTTCTGTTAAATATTTATGTAGTAGGCTATTGATGTCTTCATTTAAATCTGTCTTTTGAGATGCAAATTAGACGTGGTTAGGGAAGCTGGGGAGCTATGCATTCTTTCCCAGGAAAATGGTCAAGTGCAAGATTCTATCTGAACAGGCATCTTACTGTTTTTCCCTATAAAGCCTGCATGTACTATTTTTTAAATCAAATTTTTATTTGACTTTATAGAATTCTAAAATAGCCTTATGGGATATTTAGGAGTTTCTCATGAAGGAGCTTTATAAAGATTTTATCATCTAGAAAATTGCAGAGTTATATAGTTCAATTAAATATATTTGTTAGGCAAACTTGAAGCTATCTTATGATGAAATAAATTATTGCATAGCAAGCAGGTCTTGTGTATAGGGACTGGAATAGCAAGTCTCTTAACGTATGTTCTTATTTTAAAAATTCAAACATACTTGTTCTTAAGGTATAGGGTATTCGTTTTGTTTGTTTTTGTTTTTACCTCCCCAAAGTACCTTGGAATTTAGGCATAGTATTCTTTCAGAAGATGTTCTTTATTCTTATGCATCAGAGACCTTGACTATTTCATTTACTTTTCAGTAAAGCTGTCAGTTGTAATCTGCGATTTAAAAAAAACTAATAAAACAAGTCCTCATTTCACAATTTAAACCTTATTGAGTCTAATTCGCTAGCGCTGCAAGTTTATTATTCTCCTGCAGTTTGACGTGCCTCCGGTTGTAATTGTGTTGACCCTTCAACACATTAAATCTCCCCAGTGCTTATCAAACTGGGAGAGATAAGTCTACAATTTGGAACTTCATTAAATATCTCATTTATATTAAACAGATGATAGCTTCTAACAGAAATAATAATTTGTTCTAGCGCAGGAACCGCGGCAGTTGTGGTTTCATCTGCTGGGAACATGTAGTTTCCTCTTCAGCTTTGCTGTGTTGTGCTGGGCCGCCGCTGCTCCCTAAGCCCTCTCTGCCTCTGGCCGCAAGCCAGCACCAAAACGTCACAAGATATTAGTCCACAGGGTTAACCTCAGAGCCCACATTGGGAGCATCGTAGTTAAATGTGCTTTGTTTCTCCTTGAAGCAGGTTTGTTTCAAGGCCTTATTAACATAGGTCTTAAATTCATATTATTTTTATAAAGAATATGACTTATAAGGCACAGCTGCTTTAAATAATGCCACATACAATTTTATTCACAGTAATAGAAATTGAACTGTATTCTTTGCTTATTTAGTAGATTGTATATGTTTGTGAAAAATGCATTTTTACCTGCTTCATTAGAATATTTGGTTCTTACTTTTATATTGTTCTTATGCTATTGAAGCGCTTTTCTTAGTTATTTGCTATCCCATGCCTAAGATCACAGTCAGAGAATAGGGTGATTATTCCTAATGCCTAGCAGAAGAAATATAGGCTCAGTGTATTGTTCAAGACACCTGAGCTGACAGGTGGTCGCTGGGTCTTGCAGAGTGGGTAGCAGTTCTACTGGCATGCACATGCTGATGTGTGCTAATTGTCACGTGTGCTTACACACCATAGGTGTATAGTTAAGTTCCAGCTTCCCTTCTGATAAAGCGTGCTTTGTGCAGAGCAACATCTCATGAAGAATTCAGAATTAAATCATAACTTAAATTGACTTCAACAGATACTAACAGTCAAACTGAAAAAACAAGCTTTTAATATACATATTTTTCCTCCAATGGTTGAAATCTGACAGAACTTCATGGGAGGCACAGTGTAAAGTGGCACAGAAAGTTGGTCATTAGGCAGAGCTGTCATCACAAATTATTTTGGTACAGGGTGAAAAGTTCTAGTTCATTTGGTACCCAGTTGGATGCAGGCCTTGGGCAAGTTGTTATAATCCCCCCATGCTGCTAATGGGCCTCCAGTCCTGACTTTCCCTTGCCCCCCTTTCTCTGTAGCTGAAGTCACCTGGGAGCCCCTCTGGACCTGAGCTGCCCATTGAAACAGTGTTGGATGACAGAGAACGAAGAATTTCCCATTCCCTTTACAGTGGGATTGAGGGACTCGATGAATCACCCACAAGAAATGCTGCACTCAGTAGGATAATGGGTGAGTCAGGTAAAACTGTTTATCACATCTTATTTTTATGCTTTAACTAGCTCACGGAGAGGTTGTTAATGTAATATTAATGCAAAGGAGGCCCATGTTTTCAAGAGAAAAAGATCAGGTTCATTATAATCATTCAGGAAGTGTTGATATGAAGAGAATAAATCAATATATTGATTTTGTGAAGTGAGTTTTAGATCCTGTAACGTGGGAAGAAAAAAAGAAAGGAATCACATAGAAATGTTTCTTAGTGATCAAGATATTCTTAGTTTGTTTGAGATAAGTTAAATAATGTATTTTCAAAAATCAAAATTTAGTGGTTTATGGCAAGAAGGATTCAAAAGTTACATATTAATCACAGTAGCACTGTTTGGAGGGAGAGGGAAAATCCAAATGTACATGGATAGGTGTATGTACGAGGTACAGTCACATTTATTTGATTTGCACCTAATAGAATGGGACCATTTTTAGTTGAATCTCTACTTTTCCAAAGCCTTCATTTTAAAATCCCGAAATGAGATTTTGCGCCCTTTGTTTGGATTCGCCTGCATGGCCCCCAGTGGGTAATGAGGTTATTAGTACTTGCTCTGCAGCAGTGCAGCTTTTTCCGAGCAGATCCAGTTAATAAAGACTTGCTTTGCCACAGGAGTGGTTGGCTGTACTGAGCTGCTCATCTTGGGAATAGCTTGGGAGAGTTTTCGAATTTAAAACACAGGAAGCTGTTTTGATTAAAATAGCACTTGATGTAAAACACTTTCATTGGCGTTATGTTTTGCAAAGCTCTAATGCAAAGTAAAACGCTGAATTTTACTCCATTTTGAATATATTTAGTATAGATTTAATACTATTCAAGTTTCTAGCGTGAAGCTTCATTAGAAGAAGAATCTATTTCATTCTTAAGTGGATGTTTATGGAAAGCCTGCTATTGGCAAGATACTGTGTGTATACTTTTGCTGTAGATACAAAGATGAATAGAAACAATCTCTGCCTTCAAAGAACTTTCTACTGGGCATGATAGGAAAAATATATAAACATGACTACTAGAACTTTCTGTTGTTCTTCTAATCCCTCTAGCTTTCTGGTTTGGAAAAACTGCTAAATTCTCAATTTTTTATGATGTCACATGTAGAATTTACGCATGCCAACTGTAGTTTTATTTTGTCAGCATTTTTGTTTTTGCCTCCTTGACATAAGTGAAAGTATGGGAAGGATGCTAAAGATATTGTACACCTGTTAGGTGACAGGCATCGCACATAATTTATCACATTAATCTTTGCTTATTAATGATCACTCTCTTCACTGCTCTTGGATTTTCCATACTTTCCTGGATTTGGTATAAAACTTTATCTTTATTAAATACTTTTTTATTGATGAAAATTCAGACCCCTTGAAAGAAAGAGAGTGTATGTGTCCCTGGATCTGTGTGCATACAAAGTGATATGCTGTAATTTCCCCTTTGTTATAGGAACGTAGGACTTGCCATACTGAATCAGACCATTGGTCCACCAGTTCCTGTAACCTGCGTCCTGCCTCCAATCCCTGAAGCTTCAGAGGAAGGCGAAAAACTAAAACTAAAAACAAAACAAAACAAAAAAACCCGCCCCAATTCATCTAGTGACCTTTTGAAATGCTGTATATGTGGGTTGAGGATTCCTTCATTTTTTTATAGTCTGTTGCCCTGATTTTGTGAGCTATGGCTTCATTAGTCCGCTTAAGTTTGCATCGTAGTCGGTATTGTTTTTCCTTCCCTCTGCTAGAGGTTTAATGGACTTTTAAAATTCCAGATGCTTCACCCAGGGCAGCAACTTCTCTCCCAGCTCTGTGCTTTGTGAGGTACTGTGCATGCCCATTTGGGCTGGGGGATGCAGACTCTTTATCCAAATAGATGCTAAACGATTTGGATGTTTTCTTAAGACAGTTTTTTTTTTTACATGTTGTACTAGAAATTAGGGATCCCATATAGTTTTACCGTGAGAAATGCATGTACTTAATTTGACTTAAGTTTTGCAAATTTGAGAATTCCTCAGTCTTTGCCAGTCTCTATTCCAATATCATTAGCCCCAACAAACAATACTGTTTGTTAAGCCAGTTCCCACTTAAAGTTAGAAATCCTACAAAAGATGTTACCTTGCAACAAAATACCAAAACAGTGTGCCAAATATATAGGTATTGAGTCACTGAATTTCTATCAACCTAAACCAATACCAATTTTATTTATTGATTTGCATAGTATCTATGTACATGGGAATTTCTCAGACAGATCTTGTTTGTTTAATGGCTATCTTCTACACATTTAGAATAACTTGTGTAGACTCTGGTATAGGTGGTGGTATTTACTTCATAATCTGCTATGATTTAAATAGAACTTTATATTGAAATTCCAGTTGATCACATTAAGAAATGATTCATTTTATACAAACATGGTGAATTTTCATGTAGAATATTCCTCATGTAGGACTCTAGACCAAAAGGAGTGTTGAGGCTTTCTGACTCATATCTGTGGGAGCATATCCAGGAGAGAAGCTTTTAATAATAGATTTAAAGAAAAAAAAAATGCAAGAGTTGTTAGAGTTGGAAGGATGGATGTCAGGTATCATCAGCCATACTTTCCCACTTAACAGATAAAGGAACAAAGTCCCAAGATCCCATGATGATTTTTATTTTGTTTTTAGTTGCTTCCTATTTCTAAAAGTAGCCTCGCTGGAGTATACTGAGATCATAAAATTTGTGACATTTGCCTTTATTAACATCAATTATAGCTATTCACATCTTTAAGCAAAAGATATTAGACGGTCTCCAGAATCTATTCCTTGCTTGCAACCACAGTGATCTAAAAATCAAAGAAGTTAATCTTTGAAAGCAACCTTAGAAATCATATATTCCAACCAACTTATCTTCTGGTTGGGGAATTATGGACCAAAGAATTTAAGTGACAAGTCAGAAGCTGCAAAGTTTCTGTGCTTCTGAACCAACCTTACAATATATATTTTTGTGAGTCGTAAGTCCTACTAATGTAGGACCTGATCCATCTCCTTAGCTTTTCGTGGAGTCAGCCAGGTTTGTGACCAAAGATGAGATGTCTCCAAATGGCATATTGGCTGACTTTCCAGTATCCTGGATTTTGAGAGAGTTGTCCTTGACATTCACCAGAAAGAAATCTGTAGTGAGCCTGCATAGGATTTCTTTTTTTCTTTTTTTTTTTTTTTAAGCCTTAAAAATATTTTACAAATTGCTGAACTGTCTTAACTAATTTAATCAACATGTTCATAAAATCACAAGTCGACATTTGGGATTGTAGAATCTTAAATTTTTTCCAACGTTTTAATCTGAAGAATTTTTCTGTTTAAAGCAAAATTGAAATCTGTTGTATCCATTTTAGAATTTGATCTCAGTAGCTTTTATATTCATACATTTGTGGCGAGTTTAAAAAAATAATAATGTTCATATTATTTTCATCTTGTCAAAAATTCAACAAAGGAAAATGGAACATTAATGTTTTCATTGTGAGTCAAATCACTGGAAATTTTTTTGTCATTTCACCTGTTTTTAGTGTCATGCATGGCATTGCCTTCTCTGTAAATGTACCAATGAATAAATGTTTAGTAAACAATCATTTTGCATCTCATTGTTTCACTCCTCTACAAGATATTGTCTGTTTTAAATCTTAGTTTGTAGTTGTTCATTAACTAGTTGAAGAAAAAAGAATATACATCAAAAAACAGGTCAAAGTCTTCTCAAGTCACCCTTTGAAGGTTTCGCATTTATGATGTGCCAAGTACAGACATAATTAAGAGGTATTGACTGGGTGGAGTTTAGGACAATATGTAGTCAGATAATTTAGTCATCTGTTACCTCCAATATGTTTCTGGAGCCAGATTCCAAGACTACATTCCTAGTAAGCATGTTCCGAAGTGGAAAATTGATGGACAGTATGAATTCTCAAATCTTTTAAGATATTAGCCTCCAGAATCATAAGTGAGAGGAAAAAGCTAAACTGTAATCTAACTATTAGGGAAATTTCTTGCCATTTATTTATATATAAAATTTTAGATCACTGAAGGTACAATGTTTCTCATAACAACATAAAGGGTCGCGATGTGAAGAACCATTTAGTGTCCCGTATTGTTTGTGAGACTGTCTGTCAGACTATGTTGTGTAAACCCACGAGTTTTAGTTTTGTGTTAAAAGGTGGTGCACTATTGTTATACCATATTATTTCCTTCTACTAAATTTTGCCTATGTGAAAAATTGGCATTTAATGCTCTGATGCGTGTTGTCAGTGGTGAGCTGTCAGAGAGAATTCTGATTTTGTCATTCTGTGCACTTTTGTGTGTGTGTGTGGGGGGGGGACATGTCTAAAGAAGGAAATATTTCTTTGGGTAATAGTGCTAGAATATCCGGCCTTACTTATGAATGTTATTTTATTGAACAGATTTCTTTCTTTACTAATATCCTAAAATTCTGTAAGAAATAAATGAGTGACTTTAATTCAGGAAATGGAAATGATTAAGTATTAAATTTGATTTACATTTGCATCATAAGCATTCATAAAAAAGTTATTAGTTTTTACAATTTATCGAAATGGATGCATTTCATATCAAAATAGTTTTCTTGATAAAATACTGAGTAGAGATTTTAGTGAACATGTAGTGTTTCTATCATAGAGTAGTTGATGCTAAATAATGAATGCACTTGAAATTTCTAGCGAGTTTTCTTTTGTGGGTTGTCCTGAAAAGATATATATCAACTTAATTTTTTGCTCCTTTGTTTAAACGTATAGAATAATATGTATTTTTAAAAATCCTTCATGCCTGTATATGTCATTGTGAAATTTCCAAATTAGTATTAAACAAAAATGATAATTTATACATTCTTAAGAATGTTTACTTTAAAAATTAGATCTCAGTACTGATGTCGAAATGTTAATAAACTTTCTACACATCACTGTTGTGCTATTCTAAAAAGTAGCTTTTAATAAAGGAAAAGTACACCGTGTGTAAAATGGTGGCCATGTTGGGATGTATTTTGAGGGGTACCAGTACAGCTGACTTAGCAGGTTTGGACATTGGATTTAAAATGAGTGTTTTTCCATCTTCCTGTAAGGTGACAGAGAGCTTGTCATTCTACCTTGCTTTGTTGGGAAAGCCAGGCCGATGGGCCTGTGTCATCCTGTGCTGCACAATATGTGAGCATGGCCTCCCATGAGTTGTTCACGTGGACCAAGGCTTTGTCCTCATTCCTTGCTCAGAAGTCTGGCACAAGGTTTGAGAAAGACGCCAGAATAACTGTAGATGTTTTGGGGAGGAAGATGGCATCATTTGGACCCCAGTATTATCTTTAAAGGTTCAGAGCCTGAAATAACAATTTTGTCCCAAGAAATGTAAATGCCTGTCATGCTGATCTGTGAACCCGAGCAGATTTTCCTGAAAGAAACTGGTCAGTGTAGACAGTTTTGGGTCTTTCCTTACCAAGAACACTGTATCCTAATTGAATAAATCAAAATTTACAGGCTCCCCTGTCTTGGGTTGAAAACCTCTGGGCCATCAGGTCCTAATATTTGCTCTTTAGGATCAGTCCTGCCATTTCCTTCCAAGGCCTTGATTCTGCACATACTTAGCTTTGGAATGTCGCCTGTATGCACTGTGTGCTTTTCTCCACCATGCATTTAATAATGATGCTGCCGATGTCTAAAATCAGTGTTTCTTCTAGCAGAAAAGACCTGTTCCTCAATCAAAGCCCAACTCTGATATTAACTTTTGTTAAGATTCCCAGCATCCTCTGTCTTCAGCTACCCAGGCAATTACCAGCACTCGCAAATGCCGTAGTACTTTTGGCACATCACTCACAGCACCAATCAATTATCACTTTTTATATGTCTATCCCCTTCTCTAGGGTGTGAGCTATTTAGGAGCAGAGATTAAATCTTTCTTTTGCTACGTGAGCGAATGGTCGAATGATTGATCTAAGTCTGCAGGGCTTCCCTCTACATTTCCTGGTAAAATTTTTCAAAAGACTTTCATAACTTAGAAACTGTAGTATTTTCACATTAGAAGACATTCTGGAGATCATCTTTAGCTTTAGGAATCTTAATACCAGAGAAATGGAATACTCTGCCCAGAGCTGCATAGCTCTAGTGACAGAGGAAGGAATAGACTTGAGGTCTCTGTTTGACTTTCAGTTTTGAAAAATAAATTTCCTTAATTCTATTTTGTTCTACCAGGTTGCGCAGATGTTTGAAAATTTAGACTTTTTCTGATGTAGCAAAGTACTAATATTAATAAACATAACGCTTAGCGTGAGTCTAGAATTTCTTTCTTTTTTTCCCACTGGACAGGTAAATACCAGCTGTCCCCCACAGTGAATATGCCCCAAGATGACACTGTCATTATTGAAGATGACAGATTGCCCGTGCCTCCTCCACATCTCTCTGACCAGTCGTCTTCCAGCTCGCACGATGACGTGGGGTTCGTGCCGACAAACCCCGGCCCCTGGGCTAAAGCTGAAGTCAGTGATTCAGCAGATTGGTAAGATCATACTCCAGGGTTGGAAGACAGTGACTTGCAATCACACTTTATTTTGTGCTTAAATGGTCTATCAGTTAATCATTTTTTTTTAATAGCAGTGTTCTGTTTTCATGGTTTTAATACTCTTGATTATCACTCTTTTAATAAAAGATTCCCTCCAATCCCATAAACTTGCCCCATTGTTTTAGCCTTTCCAAGGCTGTAGTTAATTTAGCAAAAATAACAAAACAACTGCTTACCAAAAAAACCTATTTGTTACGTTTCTCCCATTCATTATTTTAGATCTATGTCAATTCGATGAATTGTTTTTCTATTAAGTAAATAAATTCTAACCAAAATGCTAAGGTGATTCAGCATTTGTCACAATTAGATGACTTTGGCCAAATTAATAGTTGATCTGAGAATGGGAAGGTTTTTTTTTTTCCTTCCTTCCTTCCTTCCTTCCTTCCTTCCTTCCTTCCTTC
>NW_011889075.1:1434397-1436029 GCF_000151845.1 Pteropus vampyrus | reverse complement strand
TCTTTCTTTCTTTCTTTCTTTCTTTCCTTTTTTTTTTTTTTAGAGATCTGTAACTATACTATTTAAAATGCTTTGTATTTGCTTCTAGCATTGTGACGTTGGGGGCTATTTATTTTTCTCCTGTATCTTTCAAAATAGAAGAAAGCTTTTGACATTTGCCAATGTGTGGCCCATGAATGTGGATATGCGCCTAATTTGCATGCCTAGTAATTATATGCATCAATAAGCAATAGGAAAGTGCCGCCTAGCGATGACCTGGTAAGGTCATAGTGACAATTAACACAAACCATGTGAAGTATTATACCAGAATTTTCTTTTTGCCCTTTCTATGGGGTCTTTTACGAATATATCGGAAAAGTTATATTTAAATGTTATGGTATTGTTCCTTTACCATTTATCTGTTTCTGTTTCATACTCTTCCCTAGACTTGTGTCAACATTAAATATTAGATAGAGGCCTAGCATTTATTTTTGTTAACATTTTTATGATGATCTTAACAAAGTAAGCCACTCCCCCAGTCCTCTTCCCCCACTCCTCCCTCAGACACAAAAATACAGCACGTTTATCTTGTCAGTTCTGCAGATGTTCCCTTAGAACAATCTCACCTGTTATTTGGACGCTTGAAAAGTCCATCTCTATCTTTTCTTTCTTTTCCTTTTAATTCTCTTATTGAAAACACAAGATTTAAAAAGAGCTACACTCAAGCCTGCATGATCATAGCTATTCTGGAAATGCGTTTTTCTGATTCAGCTTTGAGGGGGAAGCTACCATGCAAAGTAAAATCTGATTTGAAATTTGCAGATGTTTTTACATTTACTGCTACAGTTTATATCTCTTTCTGAAAGTGAAAACTACAACAGAGAAAGTAAGGATTAGATATTTGCAGTATTCATCTTAGGGACAAAGCCTTTGAATCTCCACCATGTTGGGAAATTGTGAAGGTGGCCAGAGGGCTAGATCTGTGTGGGGCCTTTTAAAAGGCCGTGTTGATGAAAATAAATGGGATAGATTGTGGCATTAATTTCCCTAAGGGGATTCATGAAATGGTGAGGACTTGTATGATTTTGCTGTGGAGAATGTGGGGCAAGGAAAAGAATATGAATAAAGGGTTATCTAAACAAGAATGGCAGCTGTTCTGAATCACAGCAGAAAATGTAAGCTTTTCTAGCCTGACAATATCTCCCTAATCCTTGATGAAAATGTTATGAAAACAAAAGGGCAATAAGACAGGATTAATAACTGGAATTTTAATAACATTGGGGGTCAGGATCTGGTTACATTCTTTAAAGAATCAGCTGTCAGTCCTGCAGTCAAACTTGTTAAGTATTCTAGTGTACTATTTATTGTGTCTGAAAATGGTTTAATGGATATATTGATAGGGAAGAATTAATTATGTCATGGTTTAAGAATATTTAGTTATTTTAGACTCCTATTAACTCAGAAACTCATTTGACATTTTAAATTGTGTATTTTTATAGTTCGCTGCACAGTTGTGGAAGGCTAACTATGTCAAAAGGCGAAACTTTTAATTTATTAACTAATAGAATATACTTTTTTCAATCCATTGATTTAGGGAACATTAACAGTGTTTTTAAGGGGAAAAATGTAAAACAGCAGATTCTAATTTTAGCG
>NW_011889075.1:1429443-1432987 GCF_000151845.1 Pteropus vampyrus | reverse complement strand
CGGGGTATGCAGGTGTCACTCTCAGATGCCAACCCCAAACTTGCTTGACCCTGAGAGCAAGTGCTTCCTTAACTCTGAGCCTGAGGCACCAGCCTTGCCTCATCCTGGAGATCCTGCTTAGCATTTAGTAGAAAGATGAAGGAAGAGTGTTCCTTTTCTATGTGTGGTTTTTAAGGATTCTATTTCTATTATCATAATTTATATTACGTTAGTAATTTGAGATGGAAAGTCTTTGTTGGGTAATAAAAGTTATTTTGTATAGTGGCTTGCAGTTTAGAAAGAGCTTTCACTCTCATGTCGTTGGATTCTCTCATCAGCCTTGTATGATGGATGAGGCAACTAGTGTTGTCTTTAATGAGCATTATAAGACATACAGGCCTAATGCAGGTCACTCATTTCAGATCACTTAACTTGATGACCAAGTATTTTCCTTTGTGTCTTCCTTTTCACCATTTTTGGTTTAGCTATTCTGAAAAAGCCAGTTATCATTTCATGCACAGTAAGTTGCTGCTAAATTTCTGATCTATATCTAAACTAGATCACTATCCTTTTCCCAGTATGGAGGGTAATTCTCATAAGGCCGTAAAGGGTTCACAGAGCTTACTTTTGTTAGAAGCATTAGGAAAACTATCAAATCTCAGTTGGCATAGTGGAAGTGGCTCCCTTCCATTCTAGTAGGTTTAGTTAACTGTGGAAGGACATTCTACCTGGCCAGATAGGTAAGGTGACATGGTGCTGACGTACGGGAGTTATTAATTTTCTCAAGGTGCCCAACCCAGAGAAAAACGGCTTTCATTTTATGGGCTGTGCTCAGAACACCTGGTAGTGCTTTTTGAAACTGTTCACAGATATTTAGAAATAAGAGTGATTTCGTGTCATCTCTGCCACTTTCATCAGGAAAACACTTCAAATTGTATCCTGTTACCAGTGTTTTGCCATATGCTTCATCATCTCTGCTTGAGTCACTGTGTTGGTGTCACCAGATCAAATGTCATGTAGTCTAAGTCATATTTTTCCTGACTCCCTCGAATACAGTTTATTCTGTCATTTATGCATCCTTAGCTTCTGCTATATACTTGTAGTATGGTTTCTTAAAAGTTTGTAGAGAACAGAGATCTCTTCCTATTTGTTATTTTGACTTTGGTACCCAGCACGTCGCCTTAATGAGAATAGGTTCTAATAAAGAATTGCTGAGCTGATCTTCTCAGATGAGTAAGTATTGCAGAGAAACCACATCCTCATGAAACTACATGCCCTAAGGGTAGTTCTTTCTTTTCTGGGATACAAGATAAAGGGCGTATAACACTAGAACATATTCTTCTAAAAACTTTTATTCAGTTTCAATTTACATAGTCACTCGTTTGCTGCCAATATTTGTATTAATATATGAAAGTTTTCCTCAAACCTTCAATCACTCCAATGTCTAAGAGATATAAGGCTTATTTTTGACCATCACTTAGAAATAATGATGTATTGTCCAATAGAGTGAGAGAACTGTGAAAGGGACGTAGAGGAGGACAGAACTCATGTGGAGAAAAAATTACTAAATGTAAATAAATGTATTTTTTTATCACTTCCTATACAGCCACAGTTTTTTTAATAAAGAATTATATTTGTGTTATTTAGTTTAAATATTTACGAGGACTATATATATATACACATTCATATACACAGATATGTATGAACTTCCCTAAATTGGATGTCTTCTATTTTTAGTAAATATTTTTATGTTTATCTTTCTTTTTACACCAGCTCTTTGAGTCCAGATGTTGATCCAGCTCTTGCTTTTCAACGAGAAGGATTTGGACGCCAGAGTATGTCAGAAAAACGCACAAAGCAATTTTCAGATGCCAGTCAATTGGATTTCGTTAAAACACGAAAATCAAAAAGCATGGATTTAGGTAGTGAGTACAATCTCCATGAATCTTTATCTAAATAAGGCTTAGATGTAGATGCTTTCAGATTAAAATTGATGGTCCCAAACACATGTCTGTTTACTTTGAACAGTAGAGAAAATAAATGTGAAATGTGGCAATTTGGCAAAAATTAGTTTTTCTCTGAGTTTGAGATAACCATATTTCTCATAAGCGGCATGTTTACATAATGTGCAATATGTTAACATATATGTTTTCTGATGAGAAAAAAACAAACACATGTGCATTTCATGCTATATTCATGTATCTTTATTTGAAACAATGAAATGTTTTAACACTTTGGCTGTTTAAAACCAATTTCATTGAAATAGTATTTGGTTGGTTGTGGCATTCTTGAACTAAAATAAAAAATTTTGGAGAGAAATCATTATCTCAATCCATGTCTGGAATTTGGTTACTTTGTGATATCTTCCTTTCATTGCTACTTGTTAAGGTTTATTTAATAGAAACTCTTAAGTGTTAGTAATTAAGGCATTTCATTGAAGTAATATTTTGAGAAAATATTTATTGTAGAAAGTATTTGAAGCAAATGAGAGCAGGAGAATAACCATAGTTGTTCAATCAAACACCAATCAGGTAGTGTCTCTTTTTAAATCCAAATCCACCAAAACCAAAACAAAACAAAAAAGTAAAATAATTAATCATGTCTACAAACTGATTGAATGATTTAAAAAAACCTTTGTTAATCATCTGTAACTTATTTATGCATTCTCTTGTGGCTGTTTGTACTTCATGACTAAAAGCATTAATTTATCACATGCGTAAAAGAAAAATTTGGCGATGCATTGCCTTGGCTAATTAAGATATGCTAACATATAAATAACACACGTGTCTGTGAAATGAAATGACTGGCATATTGCATGGAGACACTGCTTTCCCCCTTTTTTGATTATGAATGTTTGCTTGATTTTTCATATTATTTGCATGAAATATTACCTAAGAATTATCACATAACTGAAAAGATCTGGGAATGGTTGAAGCATGTTGGGCTGTGGGACTAACTGGGCTAACCATTATACATTTACCTTTTAACAGTAGCTGACGAGACTAAACTCAGTACAGTGGATGACCAGAAAGCAGGTAAGAATGGACTCTTAGACTGTTGCCATAGAAACTGTGGTCCAAGGAGCTTATCCTAATTATAGAGCTGCCAATCATATTGCATGTACACATAAATATTCCAGTCTTGCACAGATGTTTTCATTGTAAGAAATCAAATTGTACAAGAAAAGAAAAAATGTCTGTTAGAAGAAATTTATCAGTGTAGTGCATCTAAATGGAAATATAATTTAGTGCTTCAAAAATGTTTAAACAACCTAGATTTTCTTAATTTTATTTGTATAGGAATATTTTGTCACAATTAAAAAAAAAAGATATCAAAATCCCAAAAACATGATCTCCTGGGTAGAGTCTTGTTTTTAACATATGTATTTGATGTCTATGTTAACATCCAAAAAAAATTCTCAAAGTGATAACTTTGACTTGAGGTCATAGCACAAATGTAAATATTTTTTATCAAAGGACAATGTCCAGTAATTGCTATCATTAGTCACTCAGAAAACCTTGGTTCTTTTTCGAATGCAAGAATTAGCTCATAGTTACCAGATATT
>NW_011889075.1:1419307-1428678 GCF_000151845.1 Pteropus vampyrus | reverse complement strand
ACACATTCATATACACAGATATGTATGAACTTCCCTAAATTGGATGTCTTCTATTTTTAGTAAATATTTTTATGTTTATCTTTCTTTTTACACCAGCTCTTTGAGTCCAGATGTTGATCCAGCTCTTGCTTTTCAACGAGAAGGATTTGGACGCCAGAGTATGTCAGAAAAACGCACAAAGCAATTTTCAGATGCCAGTCAATTGGATTTCGTTAAAACACGAAAATCAAAAAGCATGGATTTAGGTAGTGAGTACAATCTCCATGAATCTTTATCTAAATAAGGCTTAGATGTAGATGCTTTCAGATTAAAATTGATGGTCCCAAACACATGTCTGTTTACTTTGAACAGTAGAGAAAATAAATGTGAAATGTGGCAATTTGGCAAAAATTAGTTTTTCTCTGAGTTTGAGATAACCATATTTCTCATAAGCGGCATGTTTACATAATGTGCAATATGTTAACATATATGTTTTCTGATGAGAAAAAAACAAACACATGTGCATTTCATGCTATATTCATGTATCTTTATTTGAAACAATGAAATGTTTTAACACTTTGGCTGTTTAAAACCAATTTCATTGAAATAGTATTTGGTTGGTTGTGGCATTCTTGAACTAAAATAAAAAATTTTGGAGAGAAATCATTATCTCAATCCATGTCTGGAATTTGGTTACTTTGTGATATCTTCCTTTCATTGCTACTTGTTAAGGTTTATTTAATAGAAACTCTTAAGTGTTAGTAATTAAGGCATTTCATTGAAGTAATATTTTGAGAAAATATTTATTGTAGAAAGTATTTGAAGCAAATGAGAGCAGGAGAATAACCATAGTTGTTCAATCAAACACCAATCAGGTAGTGTCTCTTTTTAAATCCAAATCCACCAAAACCAAAACAAAACAAAAAAGTAAAATAATTAATCATGTCTACAAACTGATTGAATGATTTAAAAAAACCTTTGTTAATCATCTGTAACTTATTTATGCATTCTCTTGTGGCTGTTTGTACTTCATGACTAAAAGCATTAATTTATCACATGCGTAAAAGAAAAATTTGGCGATGCATTGCCTTGGCTAATTAAGATATGCTAACATATAAATAACACACGTGTCTGTGAAATGAAATGACTGGCATATTGCATGGAGACACTGCTTTCCCCCTTTTTTGATTATGAATGTTTGCTTGATTTTTCATATTATTTGCATGAAATATTACCTAAGAATTATCACATAACTGAAAAGATCTGGGAATGGTTGAAGCATGTTGGGCTGTGGGACTAACTGGGCTAACCATTATACATTTACCTTTTAACAGTAGCTGACGAGACTAAACTCAGTACAGTGGATGACCAGAAAGCAGGTAAGAATGGACTCTTAGACTGTTGCCATAGAAACTGTGGTCCAAGGAGCTTATCCTAATTATAGAGCTGCCAATCATATTGCATGTACACATAAATATTCCAGTCTTGCACAGATGTTTTCATTGTAAGAAATCAAATTGTACAAGAAAAGAAAAAATGTCTGTTAGAAGAAATTTATCAGTGTAGTACATCTAAATGGAAATATAATTTAGTGCTTCAAAAATGTTTAAACAACCTAGATTTTCTTAATTTTATTTGTATAGGAATATTTTGTCACAATTAAAAAAAAAAGATATCAAAATCCCAAAAACATGATCTCCTGGGTAGAGTCTTGTTTTTAACATATGTATTTGATGTCTATGTTAACATCCAAAAAAAATTCTCAAAGTGATAACTTTGACTTGAGGTCATAGCACAAATGTAAATATTTTTTATCAAAGGACAATGTCCAGTAATTGCTATCATTAGTCACTCAGAAAACCTTGGTTCTTTTTCGAATGCAAGAATTAGCTCATAGTTACCAGATATTGAATTAGACTATCTAATGCATATGGCTCTTTAACGTTGTGAACCTGTTTTAAAGGATTTTTTGTTTGTTTGTTTGTTCGTTTGTTAGCTATTTAGGGCTCGCTTCTAAAATGTGACCTAAATCATTCCATAGAAACAATGGATTACATTGAACTGGGTTTTTCATTACAGTATTACTTCTTATGCTGTTTTATGAAAATAATTAAAGGAGAGTTTTTATGTATAATTAATGTTCTTTGTACAATTGAGCATTTATGATTTCTTATTATTAGTTTTGAATAGTGTTTTAATTATTCTAGATCTTATAGGCTGTAGCAGTTTACCACTTACTAGTAATTAGCTTTAATTCACCTTTTTAAGCTATAGTAGTAACTAGTTTTATCCTGCTTGAAAACTGTGTATCCCACATACATATTTAGAGATTATTGTGGGCATGGTTGGAATTTTCACATTCTGTAGAGTAAAAGATTATAAAATTTACATCCAATAGATTATAGGATTAACTGTAGTGCAAGGCAGTTAACTGTAGCCTCAGCCCTTACTAGGTAGTTATTTCTCTGATTAAACATAAAATTCAAAATTTGAAACAGCTAAAGGAAAACATTTTTTGGTAGTTCACATAAGTAAATAAGTTATTAGTTTTTGGAGTTACCCCTACTCTTCAGTACTTTTAAAGAAGTAACCTTTGTCCATGTTAATTTCATGAAAGCCAAATTTAATTGCTCAGGTTAAAAAACATGAATTTATATTCTATGCCAATTAGGTAAAGTAAGGAAAATACTTAATTTAACAAACTCACTACTAATAAAAAGAAAAGAACGATTTATTGTGATTAAAAAGGAAAATACTGATATCTAGAGTTTAACTGAAAACAAATGTTTATGATGAGAAGGCAGATTTTATAATCTAATTGAATCATATGTTTATATAGCATTTTAACTTGTTAGATCCTAGATATGAAGAGCTTTTTTTTCTCTATATGCAATCTATTCCACCAAATTAAATTGGAAAAACTTGAGACAAAAAAATTATTACATAGATGCCAAATTTTCTGTTATTTTTCTTTCTTCACTTTATTTGAATTGTCAAGATTATCATGATTTTACAGTTCTGTCCAAAGGTTTTGGGTAGAGTCATAGTGGCATTTTAGCATAGATCATCTGTCTAGCCATAAGCCTTTTGTAATGAAAATTGAATTCCATTTCCCTTTGCCCTTGCAAAAGACATCTTAGTAGGTAGGAATAGAAAAATCAACTTACGGAAAATAGTATGATTATGATTTCACTTTTATTCTTGGATTGAGGGATCTTATATGATATTTGGAGGTAGCTTTACTTTCTGAAAGAATAGAGAACAGGAATAAGAAGAGAATTGGGGTTCTATGGGTTTAATCCTTGAATATAAAAAAAGCAGGATATCCTAATGACCTTAAAGATTTATATGAAGAGCTTTAAAATATTATTTTAAAATGAAAAAACATTTTTATTTTTGTATGTAAATAAACATAATCTTTGTCCATACTTGAATAGAGAAACAAGTTTCAATTTTTATTAGTAGTAAATGCTGACTTTTTAATGTTAGGGATCTCAGTAACTCTCATTCAAGAATTTTAATATGTTACTTAACAAAACCTTTGTTAAAGTTTTTTTTGACAAATATAGTACTTAAATGTATGATATCCATGTTACGGATCAAGAGTCAGCAAACTCTGTAAAGGACCAGATAGTAAATATTTATGTGGCCTTGGAGACCAGACAGTCTCTATAGTAGTTACTTAATTCTGATGTAGTGTAAAAACAGTCATAAAATATATGTAAACAAATTGGCATGGCTGTGTTCCAAAAATTTTTTCAGATTTGGCCCACGGTTTGCTGATCCCTGTGATGGATTCACAAACTATAGATGTTGACTTTCTGCATAACATTTTATTATGAAAATTTACAACCATATATAAATATAGAGATGTAGTTCATATATCCAATAACCTCCCATACACCCAATACCCACCATCGATAATTATCAACTTTTTGCCAAAATGTTATTCTACAATGTTACAAATTTAGAAAAAAGGATAAACAAGTTCTGAATTATACTTACAAAGTATCTATTACTTATTTAGTTATTCTTTCATCATTGTTTTTCTTTGCAGATTTGCCTATTTATGTATTTTAATAAAATCATATATTTATATATACCTATATACTTATGGGTATATATGTATACATTTATTTTAATAAATAGTCATGCCATTTCTAAAATTTATTTTTAAAGTTTTTAGTGCTCTGAATACATGATGTCAAATCTCAGCTAACTTTTCACAAAGAAAAACTTAATATATATAGATGATGTTCTTACGATAATCTTTACTGGAATCATGAAATCTTTATTGGTGACAGACAGGCACAGAGAGAGAAGAATAAATATACACAACCTACATACAAATATACATACATATGTCCTTTATGAACCCACGAAAGCAGCAAATATTTGCCTTATAAACATTTAAAAGACCTAAATGCAGTTATGAAAAGGGTAAGTTATGAAGATTGATAGGCATAATCTGTTCAGGAATAGATCTTTCTAATGCTGATTCTAGGACATATAAAGGTAGATGTCTATGCCTAGGAATGATCTTTTCCCATCTGCTTTGGTTCCTTGATTTCTTACCTTTCTCTTCAGTTCTTTGGAACAAAATTCATTTTCCTTTCTGTGACATGACTTTTATCAGTATTTAGAATATGAATTTGTCAAAAGTTATGCTGCTCTCAATAGAAAAAGTAAGATTGATCATCCTGGAAAGAAATAGTTTATATGATTTTTGTCATAAAATAATCAAATATATACAAACTTACATTGAGAAAGTTAAATAAATCATCTTTTTCTCCCAAGCACAATATTTTATGGAATATTATTTCTTCATTAGAATCATCTGTCTATCTTTCTGCCTATGTTACATTTTTAATGTATTTATTCTAACTTAAAACTGCTACCTCATTGTGAAAATTAGGTGAAAGGTGGAATGTAAATAAATCTTAAAAAGATAATTCTTGTTTCATTTTCTCAATTTAAGTTTTATTTTTTTATACTCTGAGCCATGGAAAGTCCATGTCATAACTGTGTCTTCTAGTGATAATATATCAAAGCTACTCCTTAATTACTGATCAACTTTTGAGCTGATGACCCCATGTAGAGATAAACTCTCTAATCTCTTTTACCCTCCCATTTTTTTACACCTGTCTTTTTAACAGTCTAAATGAAGAACTAGTTCTATAACCTGCATTTCCAAGTGGTAGTGCAAAGCTGGTATTACAGTCATCTAGAGGGTAGATGTGTGTACTTTTGAGTCCCAGGTCAGGCAGTGATGGATGAGACTGCCTTACCTGGTTAAAGACATCTGTTTTGATTGCCTTCTAAAGCTTGGTGCTTTCGGTATTATCTCAGGCCCCCCTGCCGTAGATCCTCATGAAATAGAGCCAAGTTTTTAATTCCCCAAATTCTTCCCTGCCATTTTACGGAAATGTTTTTAGTAATTGTTAAGTCTTCTTCGTTCTGATCATCACTTGTTTCTCAAGGAGATATTGTTCCCAGGCCTGCAAGTAGAAAGCCCACTATCACCTCTTTAGTCTCTCCTCTACTTCTTTCTAGAGAGAGCCCTTATGTAATTTGTTTCTGTTCAAATCTCGTATTGCTCTTTCCACAGAATGTTAACGTTGCCCAGAATTAGGTTTCTGTTTGGTGTCAGGGTGCCCTAATCGTACTGGTGACATGCAGTCTTTTGTGCTGTCTTTATTTTTAAGTTGTGTGAATCCGCACTATAATAAAGAAGAGACTTGATGAAATTTATTGATAGAAAAATTTAACTTTTGTTATAAATAATTTTAAACTGTCAAAAACTGATTTCAACTAAGTTAAAAAGCTACTTTTGGTGCTAACCTTAGCCTTCTCATGATTTCTGTTCTGCAAGTGAGCTTCTGGGTTATTCTGTTTTTGTTTTCTTTTTTTATTTTAGATTATTTACATAACTTGGAGCAAGCAATTTGACAAAAATTTCCTCTGTTGAGCTAAAAATGGAAACTAATAACTTAGAGTTTTTCCTAATTAAAGTAGAGAAAATAGACAAAATTTTTTGTATATTTGGGAAAAATAAAAATTAGTTACTGTTACTTTACTATTTTTTTTATACATTTTCCATTTACATTTAAAAACTCCTCATTGAACGAATAATTTGTTTACATCTCTGATGTTTTCCACAGTTCGTAGAAGTTCAGGAATGCAATTTTCACCATTACTTCTCACTAACTGTTTGTTTTTGTAAATCTCCAAGGTTCCCCCAGCAGAGATGTGGGACCTTCCCTGGGTCTGAAGAAGTCAAGCTCATTGGAGAGTTTGCAGACAGCAGTCGCCGAGGTGACTTTGAACGGGGACATTCCTTTCCATCGCCCACGACCGCGGATAATCAGAGGAAGGGGATGCAACGAAAGCTTCAGGGCTGCCATCGACAAGTCTTACGATAAACCCACAGTAGATGACGATGACGAAGGCATGGAAACATGTAAGTTTATGCTGCTGGGAAGAATAGTAGTTAAAATAGCTCTTAAAGCAGCAGTTCTTAAAGTGTACTCCAGGAAACGATGTGTTTCCAGTACCACACAGGGATCTGTGGGGTGTAAACTATTTTCAGAATAATAAAACACTTATTTACCTTTTTATTCTCATTTGCTCACAAGTATATAGTGGGATTTTCCAGAGGCAACAAGTCATGTGATATTGCAATAGATTGAATACAGAGCAGATAGAAGAATCTGTCTTTTTAGTCATGTATTCAAAAGATTTGCTACAATATAACACAGTGACCATTGTTCTCAGTAACTGTTTTTGGAAAATACAGATTTTTGGAAAAAGATAATTTCTGTTAACATGAATTTTGCTTTTTATGAAGTAATTACTATTTTAAAACTTTCTCCATTTTAATTCAGTAAATACTAGATTTAATCCATGTAAAGTTTTTATTTTGAGTTCTTAATAATTTTTAGGAGAATAAAGGTATTTGGTATGAGACTAAAATGTTTGAAAACCACTGCTGTATAGTATGTCTATGATGTGATGTCTCCAATAACTATATGTAATAATCTCTGATTTTGAAAACATTTTTATTTTTATGAATTACTCTTTCCTTGAATTGAGCTAGCAAGATACATTTGTGTATGTATATTTCCAAATTGCAAAATATTTTAAGCCAATTAAAATATTTTAAGACAATTAAAAGTCAAAGGTGTTAATATGAATAAGCAGTATGTTTTCCATAGTGTATTGAGAAAAAAGTTAACATTTATAAATATGTACAAATGTATGCTTCAAAGAGTTATCTATTAAACATTCATGGTATAAATATCACCATTCAATTTGAAAATAAAGGAAAAACTCTACTAGTCTATTTACTTAAAAAAGAAAGGACTTAGGAGTTATAATAGTAAAAAGTATTGATTAGCTTATTATTGTTTATAACTACTAATTTACATTTTAGTTTTTTAACTTCAAATGTGACTTTATGCATCTAACCATTAGAAGAAAAACTGTAGACACTGCAGCTTGAGGTTAAAGCAGAGACCAGAGATAATTTAAATGGATTGTAAATTACTGACAATTTAACTTTTGGGTGTACTACTTCTCTCACACACACTTGAGGAGAATTGTGGTGGGGAAAAAGAGTTTAAAATAAAAATCACATTCTAGGCAGATTTAAAGCAAAATTATATAATTTTTGCCTATCGCATATAATGTGTTTGGGAAGATGAATATTGCTGCCATAATATAACATGCAAAGCAAAACTTAATGAGAAGATTGCTATACCTCCTCCCCCTCCCAACTCTCCATCTAAATTTTCGCTACATCCAGCCAGTGATTTCAAATACATGCTGCCTATTCTTGCCAGATGAAGAACATATTTCCTATTTTTGCTGCCAAGCCTGGTCTCCAACATCCTGAGTCATAAGAGCTTTCAACCCTCTTGAGATTTCTCCCATTGTATCCATGGTTCCTTGCCACCTTAACTGATATTTGTGCAGGTATACTAGATATTTATGCAGGTATTCTAGAGTAGAAGCCCTGTCACTCACAGATGTTGCCTCTGTCTGTCCTGGGTGTATATTTCATAAGAGATATAGTCCTCTGGCCCCTCAGTATTTGTTTTTTTAAGCATCTACAATTTGTAATGCTCCTGAACCTTTTTCTTATTCTTATTAAAATGTTATTTAAATTTCCTTACAAAATAGTTTTTTTCACATATGTTACTCTTTTCAAATGCAACAGGGGATGCAATCCTTACCAATATAGGGCATGTTCTTAATTCTCTAGGGACAGCCTCCAGAGTTTTCCATCAATGTGGACATCTAAATATTTCCCTATAGACATTTAGTTTCCTTTTTAAATTGGAAATAACAGATTTAAGTATATCGTATTAAAACTCATTGAAACAACTATCTTCAAGGCAAAAGAAAACAAAAACAATTAAATAGACAAGTTATAGTTTCTGAACCAAAAGTAGTATTCTGGACAGGAGCTGGCAATGACATTTGTGACATGAGCATCACGAGCATCTACAACCACAAAATACTGTTTTACAAAGTTCTGATTTTATTATTTATTTTTAGACCAGTCTGATTAACTTTAAATATGGCAAAAGAAAGGCAGCTATTATACATTTAAAATTTTTTGCAGTTTGAATTGTTGAAATTGAATTGATAGAGTGGAGCACGCACCAAACTGGAATTTAGATGACTTTCATCTTAGTCCACATTTTCTAACCAATGTGGGATTTTGGTCAAACCACTTAAAATCCTTGAGCTTTAATTTTCTCATTTGTAAAACCAAAGATTTGGGCAACTAGGTCATTGATTTTCAGATTGTGTATGGTGATGTCTGGTCAGGACTAGGGGTATCTTACTGGTTTGGGGGGTATCAGGAAGCAAATGGGAGGCTGAGCAAGTGGGAGTCTGCAAAGGCCACTAGCTTCACTCTGCCCGCTGCTGTCACGACTGCTCTGCATTAACAATTGTGGGTTTTTTAAATCACATTTAATACGTTGTGGTTCTTTGTGAATTTTTGTTTTAAGGAAAGGGGTTGTTTGCTGTGTTATTCATAAAAAGTTTGAAAAGCTCTGGGTTAGATAGTTTCTGAGGTCCCTTCTAGTTTTCACATTCCATGATTGTCGGTACACCCATTCAGTTACCTGCCTAAATCCTGCCTGCTACCCTTTCGCACCTCTGTAAGGTCCACGAAGGAAGATACCACCATGACTGTTTTATTCCTGCATAACCAGGCACAGGGCTTGGCAAATCAAGATTCAGTTTATATCTGTAAGTGAGTGTCTGCATAACTAGCACCATTGTGTGCCTGAAAGGGACAAAGTGGAGGGGAGAGAAGGTGAGAGAGGGAGAGAGAGAGACACTTTTGGTGCGCAGTAAGCGGGATGGTCATGACATTT